>NW_015152379.1:25272-27043 GCF_000732505.1 Cyprinodon variegatus
GGGGGGGAACGCTATCTGACGGGGTTTATAGGCTGTCAAGATAGCGTTCCCCCCCTGTTAAGCAGGGTAACTCTATCTGACGGGGTTAATAGGCCCGTCAGATAGCGTTCCCCCCTGATGTCATTTACGTTGAGTTGCAATAAATGCTAAACTAAAGGTGGGGGCTGGGTGGGGAGGGTTACGGGGGCGAGAAACGCAAAAGTAATGCAATAGTTAGTTTCATTAGTAACTAGTTACTTTTATTGTGAGTAACTCAGTTAGTAACTCAATTACTTTTTGGGAGAAGTAACTAGTAACTATACCTAATTACTTTTTCAAAGTAACGTGCCCAACACTGATCCTCACTGATGGTCGCCTTGAGCTTTTTATAGATAACAGTTAGCCATGGTTTGGGCTTCATTTTTGAATGAAATACATGCATTATTACCTCTGTAATCAGCATGATGGTATTTTGGTTTAGACTAAAGTACATTTTTGTAAAACCAAGTTGTTTTATTAAAGCACTATATGTGTCGCTTTTGATATAGTCAGAATACCATTTGCATTCTGACATCAGGTTTTCTTTCAAACTGTTTATACAAATAAAAATATTCTGACCATCTCTGTGTTACTGCCCCCAGGTGGTCATAAAACTCTCGGCTGACTCAGTCAGATTGTATCTACCAAACCTAACTCTATATCCCACTGATTTTCTCAACAATCTCCATCACTGGTTTTCTCACTTTTGTTGTTCCTACAATCAATATTTAAAAAAATCAGAGTTTTCCCCATTTTAGACGGGCAGCTGGATTTAGATGGAGAAGAAGGACCCACTGGTTTGACTGGAAAAGGTCCTTGAAGGATTGTTGTTTCTTTTAGCATGTGCTCTCCTCAGTTTGGCAGCAACCGAAATGTTCAACAGGGGAGGCACAAAGACAGCAGGAGATGATCTTAAAGAAAAATCTGGCAAAAAAACCCCCACAACAACCAGCGAACATTTGTAATAAAAAGGTTTTACAGGCTTGAGTCTCCCACAAAGGTTGACCTTTTAGGCGAGGACTATAATTTAATCATTTTTGAATGAAAAACCAAGATCAAGATCAAAATCTAATTTACATTCCCATCAGGTCTAGCTGCACAAAGGGTAACAGAACAGTCAGGAAAAAGCTTCCTGGATGGGAAGAGAAACGTCTTCAAACTTGCAAACAAAGTCCAGTGGATTCATTTTTAACTTTTTTGGAATTACTTCAAATACTTAGCTGTTTCTTTCTTGCCATAATCCAAATTCTAAAAGTCTATTCAGTTGGACTATAAGCTGTGTATCCACCTGAGTTCTGCACAACACACCTGATGCTCCCAACCCCATTTATAAGGCAAGAAATCCCACTTATTAAACCTGACAGGGGACACCTGGGAAGTGAAAACCACTTCAGGTGACGGCATCTGGAAGTGCTGAGAGTGTGTGAAGCAGTAATCAAAGCCAAAGGTGGCTACTTTGAAGAACCTGTGATATAAATATATAAATTTTTCATGTAATATTTGAATTCAGTCCGTGGTTGATGTGTTGAATAGATCTGTAAATAGGGTAGGCATCATAAACCTGGCTACAGTCTATACTTTTAGAGATGGTGGCTGTTGAACAGGGAGTGCGATCATTGGATGCAGGTGAGCTTGGAGCAGAGACCCATCTGAAACATGTTGGACAGTTGGTCCCAAGAACCGGGTTTGAAAACCACTTTATGTGTTTTAATCCAAACTGTCTGATTGTCCTGGAGAAGCTATTGGATATGAT
>NW_015152379.1:29369-34958 GCF_000732505.1 Cyprinodon variegatus
CCTGCTAGGGTCAGGCTATAGGAAGCATCCTCCTTATTCTTCATCTTTCCTCTTATTAAAAGCAAACCAAGCGATAAGCAGTCATGTGCAAAAGGCTTAAGCTTTGGGGGGGGGGGGGTGCAGGGATAAAAACTCTTGAGAGAGCCTGGCTGTTGCTATGGCAACCAGCCCTGGTACATCTGAAAAATGAGGCAGATTTTATGTTGAAGGACAGTCTCTTTTGTCTTTGTTCTTCATTGAAGCGTCTGTGAGGTGATCAAAGGTGTGACAGGTAGATGAAGCGCGATAGCAAAGCAGACAGGGTGGGGGGGACAGAACAAAGGAATAAAGGAGGAGGGGGAGTTATGGCAGTGGAGGGTGTAGCTAAAGATATGAAGCTTCAAAAGGGACAAACTGTTCAGATACTGTGTTTAAATCAGAGTCTATAGTCCTTCCTTTGACCTCAGAAGCTATGGCTGGAATAAATAGTAGATTCCCCCACATGTGTGACATAGAAGCTTATTTTATTAGCAACAATTTAGGCAGCGTATTCACAATGAGCCCAGTGACGTATTGTGGGTTTATTTACGGCGCTTCTTCTCAACAGAGACAAACCTCCACCCCCGTTCCTCCCTGAAATCTCAGAGTATCAGAAGTAGGTTACACACAGGAAAGCAAACGGCTCATGAAGGACGGCAGAGTAGGGAAAATAAAGAGCACAGAAGGCTGACGTTACATGAGAGAAGAAGAACAAAAGGAACACCACATATGGCACATCAGAGTTTGCTTCTTACTTAAACAGAACTTAACCCAAAGTTCCACAATGAAACTGAAATGTGTTTAAATCAGAAAGACAGTCTTTTCTTTAATTGGTAGACTGTATTATGAGCTACAGTACGCTGTTCAATAAGGTCATTTGGTTCAAGGAGACAGAAGCAGACATAGAAAAAGAAGCATAGATACAAAAGGCAACTGTCAACCAGCTTGGGTTGGTTCTGAATCTAATTTAAAGAGATAATCCCTGAGAAGTTGATCTAAAGAAGGCCTTTTAAAATCCCTCAAACCCACAGATTCAAGGAGATTTTTGTTTCTATAAAACACTTACCCCAAATATTGCCCATGGAATAAAAACAAATAAACATAAACACAAAACAACAATCTGTTGGCAATAACAAAAAAGTGAGAACCATTTCTCCCACCATGGTTACCAAGCAACCATGGTTCTCGTTAATATTGTAGACCTGCACCGGTCAATCACGGGCTTCTCTCTGGAGCTAAGGCACCACAGAGGTAGAGGCAGCATCATGCTGGTGTTAGCTTAGGGGGAGAGCTTAGCAGGGGCGGTTCTAGGATCACAGATTTACGGGTGCTGAGCACCCAGACAGCTGTCTGGACCAGAAAGATACATTTCACTGTTTTCTACATTTTTGAACTTCCTCAGTGCCTGATGCCAGTAATTGACTCTATCACTCACCAACACATCCTATCTGACGGGCAATACCAAAACTTANTAACTTAGGGGGAGAGCTTAGCAGGGGCGGTTCTAGGATCACAGATTTACGGGTGCTGAGCACCCAGACAGCTGTCTGGACCAGAAAGATACATTCACACATTTTCTACATTTTTGAACTTCCTCAGTGCCTGATGCCAGTAATTGACTCTATCACTCACCAACACATCCTATCTGACGGGCAATACCAAAACTTACCTGGATTTTCCTGATTTACGCCTTGCTCCTCTCCTTCCCTTGTACTACTTTTTTTCTGAGCTATTATTTTCATTCCACTGTCACAAGTACCGAGCAACGAAATTCTCTCTCTGCATTGAACCCATTCCTTTGGGGAGCAGTGGGCTGCCACTGTGCGGCAACCAGGGAGCAGTGTGGGGTTGATGGTCTTGATGGTCTTGTGTGAAAGTGTCTGAAAGGGCAATGGAGGCTAGTTGTTTGCTAGCGGAGCTTATTGCAAAGCGAAAGAAGCCTCAAACAGTAGAGACTGTAATGCTGGGTGTTACGATCCGATTCGTCCCGTAAGCACCATCCGTACCATCCACTCATTTTTGGACGCGCAACCAGATATACATCCCGGTTTCTATGAATAAATACATTTCTATGCTTTTTACATTTTCTCTGTTAAACTGCTTCTGACATCATCATGGGACACGCTCAGAGCGGTCCGGAAAAATAGGATTAAACATGTTTATTGTTTTTTTCTGTAGGTTAGACACTATGTACTACAGAGTATTAAGGCCAGAGAATACATTTGTAACGTCACAAGAATAAAGTTATAAAATTACGAGATTAAAGTCATCATAGAACAACCGGTTTCAGAAAGAAAGCTTGAAGCTCCGCCCAGCAGATAACACTTCAGTATAGTATGGGAAAAAAGTCAGAATTCTGACATTAAATTATGCTATATTACCTTCGTAATATAGCATAATGTTAACACAAAAGAGAAAAAAACTACCACTACCAAATTCTCTGAATATTTAGATTATTTAATTTCCCCCCCCTTTTTCATCCCTGTAAGAAAATAAAAACATTCCTCAGTTAGTTGAGTTTATCTGAACACAATCATTAAGATGTTTGAGGTTAGATTCTATAATCAGGATTTTTCCCTCTATAAACACAGGTGCATTTTTTTTTTCCAAAATGTGAATACATGATTGTTTAATGATGTAGCAGCATCAGTAATTGATGCCGCTTATATAATTATCCCCAACGCAGGATGGGGGGGGGGTGCACTACAGTAAACGTTATTTTTAAAGCTTAAAAAACATCTTAATGAGCAGTTGGGTTAGATTTAAGGAGATAATTCGATGCAATATAATACAATGTAATTATTGGTATTTATTTAGTAACTAATTCGATTATATATATTATTTAGTAGCTATAATGAGCTACAGTTACTTTTAATTTGTAATAAAATTAAATAACACAATTTTATATATTTACTTCCTCCCCTACTCTGCATAGTTAGAGCTAGATTCATAGATGAATGTTCTAAACTGTCTATTTCTAGAGGAATAAACCTGCTATAGTTACCCCAAAATAATACAAGTGGGCACAAATACATGGCTCAAATTGTTTTTAATAATTATAGAATTTCTATAATCATTTCTATAATTTCTATAATCATCCTTTACTTTGTGTCGGTCTAAAAAAAAAGTGTCTGTGCTTCACAAATGATTCAAACATCCAGGATTTCAGCCACTGACCTTTTTTCCATGTCATCATTTGCATCCTGGCTTCATTTATCATGGAGGTTAGAGCAAAAATATCAGATGAGCTAAAACTACATCTTCCCATTAACTCTGCTTTGTCTTCAACATGCGGCCACCTCTATGCTTTGCCATGTGGGTGTGTTCAGTCTAACAGAGTTAGGTTTTATCCACCGATGGGCAAAAGGTTTAAGTTTAGTCTCAGCATAGCAGTGGCCCTGTGTAATGCATGACACAGCAACTTCAGCAAGTAGTCGTGGCCCTGCACCTTTTCCACCTTTAGTCACGTTGCAACCTTGTTTCAAATGTTATTAAAATATTTACTTTATCTAAACAAAGTTTTCTTTTTGCACAGAGATTCTGTGTCCAACCTTTAAACCTTTTTCAGAACCTTGTTTTTATTTTCTCTAAATTCACAATCATAGTTTTTTTGTTGTTCTGTTGCACTAAATAATAATATTCATTGAGTTTTTAGGTTTTAACAGGAGAAATATGAAAAAGTTCAAGGTTTCTAAATAAAGGGATAAGCTGTGGTTCTGCTGAATGAGTCGGTGTTTTATCCTTGTTAGGATTTTGGAAATCTTCATTATTTAAACTGAAATCTATTAAACTGGAGGGAGAATGCAGCATAAGTTTGGATCTCTGTTAATTTATAAAAAGCTGTAAACAGTTTATGTTAATCCTTGTATTTTTTGTTATAAATAACTGGTTCTTTTGCAACCCCACTGTGGAAAAATAAACACAATAGATAAGAAATCGATGCAAAGACAGAAGTTTGAATAATAAAACCTGTTCTGTTTGATACTGTTTTCTCCAGGGGAGGGCCTGATTTACTGAGAGAAGGAAACCTTTCTATAGAAACGCTTCCTCAACCTGAGGCCAAGTTTTCATCCGTCCTCTGAAAGCCTCGCTGGTCGTCGGTCTCCTCATCCTGCCTCCTTCAGCAGTCCTGGGATGGCGGTACCCAGTGCCAATGAGTTCCACTGGCAGAGCTTGGCCCGGCTGCCGTGCGGCCGTGTCTACCACGCTCTGTGTGAGGTCGGGGGTCAGATGTACATGCTGGGGGGCTGCGATGCTACAGGAAGGCCGTGCTCTGGACTGGAGCTGTATTCTCCTGAGGTAGGAAGCAAATCAACCTGGAGGAGGATCTTTTAGAAATATGTTGGTTTTATGCATCATTTTTATAATGATATAAAGGACATTTTCTCAGGTCTAGAAAGTCCTCCTCCTTTAATACCAATTTATCATAGTTTCTTCTTTAATTCAGAACGATTCTGAAACTTAAAACGCGCTGCATGTTTTTCTATGGATCAGACAGGTTAATGTCCATCCT
Source organism: Cyprinodon variegatus (assembly GCF_000732505.1). NCBI lineage: Eukaryota > Metazoa > Chordata > Actinopteri > Cyprinodontiformes > Cyprinodontidae > Cyprinodon > Cyprinodon variegatus. The sequence continues at coordinate 33,901 of NW_015152379.1, forward strand.
TCTGTGCGCAGGGGGACCGGTGGATAAGCTTGGCCCCGATGCCCACCCCTCGTGCTGGGGCAGCCGTAGCGGAGCTGGGGAAGCAGATCCTGGTGGTTGGAGGAGTGGGAGAAGAACAGAACCCTCTAAAGGTGGTGGAGATGTATAACACAGATGAAGGGAGATGGAGGAAGAGGAGCGCTCTTCGGGAGGCTCTGATGGGGCTGTCCATCACTGTGAAAGGTATCCATGGTTACGCTTTAACTGTTTATTTCTTTCACTAAACAAAAATGAAATCAGTGCAGCTTTTCAGTCAAATTAAAACAAAGAAAGTCCAAAGTTTTCTGATTTAGTCTGATTAAGGCTCTTCTTTAATCAAGTCTAATTTTATGTGATTAAAGTGATTAGGCACAAACAAAATCAACGGGCTTACGCATCGTCTCTAATAACTGACCTTCTAAAGTGCAGATGCATGGTGTCTGTAAACAAGATTAAAATAGGAAGAAGTGGGACGGAGAGCTGGAGCTGTAAGGAAGGAAGAACTGACCGCAGCTTCTAGTCTTTGAAGCTCTGTTGGCAGCAGTTAAAGCAGCAGAGTCTTCTTGGATGAGTGTGCTCAGGCTTTTCACACCTGCGTGCACGCCGCAGTTTATCCCATTCATCCCAGGAGATCCTCTGAGGCTCCGTCAGATGGGATTTTAGTCTCCTGTGAACTGCCATCTCCAATTCATGTTGAGCCAAACAGCCCAGATTGAATTTCTGTGGAACATCTGTGGACTGACCTGGAGGGGGGGGAGGCTTTAACTTACAAACCTTTGTAAATATTTCTCTGTGCTTAAAAAAAAGCAGGCGTAGGCAGGAAATCTAATGAACCTGTTCCAGAAAACAGGTTGTTAAATATCCCTGAAGCTCACGGCCAACATGATGGACAGAATGATTTTTAAAATATCCACTTTACCAGAGGGGGGGGGGGGTCATCTCATTTCATAGTCGTCCTCTGTTCATCTATCAGTTTCCTAATCTTTCAATGTCACTTCAAAAAAGAAGTGATAAGACCCGATATTTGATCAGCTTCTGAG
>NW_015152379.1:35613-37160 GCF_000732505.1 Cyprinodon variegatus
ATATATGAACATTTTGCATTTAAGATAAGAAAGTTGAAAAGTTATAGTTTCACCTGTTTTAAGTTTAAATCTTCTTGGGGAACCTTTGGCTATCCAATTATTAATCGGTTAATCTAAAAAATTATTGACAGATTAATCGATTTTCAAAATAATAATTAGTTGCAGGCCTAGTTTAAACACTTTATAAATTGAGCATTCATTTATTTAAAGTAGATGATTTTAAGTATTTATATACTTGTAAAGTAAAAGAATTAGCAAGGTTTAGTTAATACATAACATTTCAGAGAGGAGGGAGGCTTGTAGGTAAACCTGAAACTCCTGGGACTAGCAGGGTTCAACAGGAGTTTTCCTCCCCATGGTCGCTGCATGCATGCTGGGTGTGAGTGATTGCTGAAGAGTCAATGACTCTATGCAATCAGGTGGTTTTCTTTAACAAAAACTTCAACCAATCTGACTGGATGACCTGAATGAATGTCTCTAAAATGACCTGAGGTGACTTGATGTGAGAGAGGAATAAAATAAAGTCAATTGAATTTAAAAACTTCGCCATCCCTCCATTTGGGTTTTGGTTTTAAACGTGTTTTAGGAGCTCTTTTTCACCCTCGAACGAGTCTGTGTTCAGTAGTGAATCCATCATTTTCTGTTGAGAACAGATAGAAGCAGTTTACAAACACAAGTACTGACTGTACAATGCCCCCCCCCCAGAACAACAGCCAGTCTGACAACAGGATCAATAGAGCCAAATGATAACAGATATTTTAAATTAAACGTTTAGGCATTTCATAAAATAGGTTTCATAACCTTACAGCGGACACACATTGTGTTCAAAATGCTTTTATCAAATTTACAGAAGGATGGAAAAGCGGCGAGACGGCTGCTTGAAGGTTTGAAAATCTCATTCTCAACCATCTGCAGTGCGACCAAGAAGCTTTACAGCCAAAGAAAAAACTGTGAGAAGCTTTGAGGACGTGAGATGAGCTAAAACTGGCTGCGTTTCATAATGTCTCCAAAGCCCACATGACTGGTTTCACCGTCATTTGAAGAAGGTGGAAGTCTCATCCTGCTGCTTTAACTCCTCTGGAATCACATTAGATTAGAATCATACATTGAGATTCTCTACTTTATTGTCATAAATACTTCAGTGCACCAACCAGGGTCTGTAACACAGACATCATCAGTTCTCAGGATATCTGCGCTATTAAGTAAACTTCACAATAACACTATAGATAGATCAGGTAAGCGGGCAGGAACCTGAGTCACTGTGTCAGAGCTGCAGCGGCCAGGGCTAACGTTAGCCCGTCTGCAGCGGCCAGTGCTAACGTTAGCCCGTCTGCAGCGGCCAGTGCTAACGTTAGCCCGTTTGCAGCATCCAGGGCTAAGGTCAGCCCGTCTGCCGCGGCCTGGGCTAAGGTTAGTTTGTCTGCAGCGGCCAGGGCTAACGTTAGCCCGTCTGCAGCGGCCAGTGCTAACATTAGCCCATCTGCAGCGGCCTGGGCTAAGGTTAGTTTGTCTGCAGCGCCCAGGGCTAACGTTAGCCCGTCTGCAGC
>NW_015152379.1:38461-38942 GCF_000732505.1 Cyprinodon variegatus
GTCTGCAGCGGCCTGGGCTAAGGTCATTCCGTCTGCAGCGGCCTGGGCTAACGTTAGCCCAGCCTGTCTGCAGCGGCCTGGGCTAGTGTTAGCCCGTCTGCAGCGGCCCTCATCCTGCATAGCCGTGTGTGAATGGCCGCTGGCTCTGATGGTGAGTTTTTTGTTTTATTTGGCAAAATGTTAATTTGGTTATGCGACTGTGTTCATTATAATTCCCCCACTAAATGAAAAAAGTCATAATTTATAGTTATTTAGAGACTATTAATAACAGGAGGTGAAATGCAGCTCCAGACGAGCTTTGAATGTGATGATGTCATCAGTACGCTTCTGTTCCAATTGACCCAGATTTATTCAGCGTGCTCCCGTTCTCCCAGAGTCCAGACTTTACTGGGTTCTAGTCAAGAACAGACTTGGTGAGAACTAGAGACTGATACGGGAGTGGATTTTCACTCCTGTCCCGTCCCACTCCCACAGAAAAAAA
>NW_015152379.1:43924-44798 GCF_000732505.1 Cyprinodon variegatus
AATCCTCTTCCGTATAAATCACTTGTGGAAACGAATTAACAATACATTTGTTCATATGCTATATTTCTATGACAGATCTATTAGTGATTACAGCCTTTCTGTGACATATTTAGCATAACGACCCCATGTGACCGGGCTGCGCATGCATACGATTGGTCAACAAGTCAAAGCAACGGAGAAAAATGAGGGAGGAACTCCCGCTGTAGTTGTGAAAAAAGAAAAGTCTAAGACTTATATGGAAAACAAAATGAAAGGTATATAAACCAGTGTAACCAGTTTAAAACCATTGGGGTCCGAATAAAGAAGACATTTTTAATTATAATCTGTTACTTTAAACAGAATTTAACGCTGTGTTCAATCTAGAGTTTTTACCCAATCTATATTTATTCTAGGGCAAACCAATACAAATTAGTCACATTAGCCAAAAATACTTAAGTTTTATTGCACCTTTCAAAAGTCTGAGGTGGGCTTTGAACCGACAACCTAAGGAGTGGAAATCAACATCATACAGCTGACGCCACCATTAATAGTGACTGTTTCATGTTGGGTTCAAGGCGTCTAACCCACATGCAGAAAAACACTCTTAAGACAGGGAAAAAGTTCAATGATTTATTTACAATATTTACAAAGGGAATTGATGCACGGGTTCTGGGTTCTGAGGTGGGGATAAATACCTGCTCAGAGAGGATTCTGATCAGCAGGGGGGGAACCTTGTGAGTCCAGCGGCTACTCGGCAGGCAGAGGGCTGAGGCAGAGACTGAGACTGAGTGCAGGCAGGCAGAGATTTCTATCTCCAGAGTTTCAGGTTTCCAGAAAGTCAGGATCTGTGAGGCAGAGAGAAACAGGGTCAGACAGGTTCACAAAATCAGGGTCT
>NW_015152379.1:46072-49198 GCF_000732505.1 Cyprinodon variegatus
GATGTTTCCCTCCTTTAACCCCAGTACGTCTCCACTACTCAGCGCACGCCTCGGATGACTTCATGACATCACTAGTTTTCAGTATTCTTATATTTTCTGGATTTTTGCCTCAGTTGCCTGCATTTGGGTCCTCAAAGCCTCCACCCAACCTGCCAGATAGCTCTCCTCAGCTTATACCTTACATTTTTTTATTATAAACTAAATATCTATGAATAGCTAATCTGTGTCCATAAAGGTTCCTCCTCCTGCGCGAAATCAAAGAGCCATCAGTGCTTCTCTGTGTTGGTGGAGTCTGTTGTTCTGTGTGGTTTCCTGTTAGCATTTGAGTCTTAATTATGGTGCTTCTGTCATTTCTTCAGAATAAGTTCGAGAACAAAGTTTCAGATGCTTGGAGCCCTCCCCCACTCTCCTTTAACAAAGATGGCTTCCTTCACCCCTCTTTCAAGCCATCTGACCTCTTTGTCCAACATCTGAACATTTTCAGAGGTGTTTACTTTGTTCTAAAGGTGAAAGTTTACAGCTGAAACATGAACTGCTGACTCTCCTGTTCTGCCTTTCTGTTGCCTGGGATGTTGTTTATGCATAGAGTTGTTTTAAAGAAGTTCAGTGGACAATATATGAAACATTTTAAACAGCATCTGACACCAAAGACAAATTCTGAGACTAATTTACTTAAACTTAATGCTTTTATGCTGCTGATAATTGCTATTAGATGTAAAGCAAAAAGAGCAAACAGTGTGTTTCCCTCAAAGCTCACAGAGCAGACTCCTTCCTTTTATCCAGTCAGGACACCAAACAGTAACAGGTGAACAAATTGCAGAGGGAATGGAAGAAGAAATGGGAAAGCAAAAATCGATAAGTCATTGTAGAGAGAAGGGCATGCAGTCTCACTTAGGGATCGGTCGAATTGAGGCAAATAAAGCAGAACGTGGTGCTGATAACATTAATATATGATAATGGAGGGATGGGGTTGAGATTGACTTGGGTGTTTGAAAGAAAGAAAAATAGAAAGGGAAATGTTTTCAACACACACAAACCCTGACGGCACACGCCTCAATGGATGCACACAGACTCACACATACAGAGCAGGCAGGCGTCCTCGGCTTCTCCAATCTAATTCTGCTTGAGATAAGATGGGAGATGAGCTGCTGAGGGAGGGACGGGAATGAGAAGCGCTTCAAATTACAAGATCCAAAAACAGATTGCTTTATTATCAATCTGCAGCGATATTTCTCCTCACAGAGACACCGTCATGCAATCTGCAGTGAGACGTTGATATTGTATTATTGTCCCATCTCTCCAGCATTGAGACCCACACCACTTAACCGATGTTGTATTTTAGGTTTCACCCAAAAAATACCTAAAATATATTTTGAAAAGAAATGGCCAGAAAAGTATGGAGAAAATTAACATCTCAAATTAATGAACTTGATATTTGAGATATTTCCAAACTTGGAAGGATGATTTTTAACTTATAACTTTATATGTGTAGAAGCAGTTTTATTGTCTTATATCAGAATCAGAATATATTCTTAAACATGGCCCTATACTTACTTAGCAATAAAACAGTACATCTTGAAGTTCAAGTATGAGTCTTAGCAATAATAAAAGTCTCTAATGCTGTAGAATATAAATATCTGGCTGGCTTGCCAAATATGGAAGCAGTTGTACTGCGTTATGTAGTCCTGTTTCTGACCTTATGCTCACATAGCAACACCGAGAATGCAACATGTAAACAGGGAGTCTGCAAGCTGGGAGTCACGTACGAATTTTGGCAAAAACAGGGTTCTTACTGGCTAACTCGCACGCAATCAGGTCATGAGCTAAGAGATTTCCAGGAAGAGCGTCCAGTCGTGCACGTGCATCCACACAGTGCGATGTGGAACCTATAAATGCCGCCCACAATGGATTGAAGGTGGGGGGAAATAACAGATGTGAGGACATAGCGCTGAATGTATGAAGTGTTTAAGACAGCTGTATGAATTCGGTTTTGTAATTAAATGTTCCCCCCTCTGGATGATAGATGGTGTGAATCCTGGCCTTCTTTCTGTCATAAGGGAATTCTACCAATGAGCTTCCATATATGTTGTTCACCTTCATCCAGGTCATAGTCATTCCAAAAATGTTANTGGCCTTCTTTCTGTCATAAGGGAATTCTACCAATGAGCTTCCATATATGTTGTTCACCTTCATCCAGGTCATAGTCATTCCAAAAATGTTAAAGTCAAAAAACAATCCACTGGACTTTGTTTTCCAAGTTTGAAGACGTTTTGCTTCCCATCCAGGAAGCTTTTTCATTTCAAAAAGTCAGGATGAGTTCCAAGCTTTATAGAGTAAACCCAACAAAGCCTTGTTATGGCTTAGAAAACATGCAAATTAAACCAAAAGAACAGGGCCATCCCTTAGTAATGGGGAGTCGTTGAGGTCTTTATTGGCCTGCAATACCCGAAACTGGCCCATTCCTTTGAAAAGGCAGTCGTTAGGGTCATTGTTAACCTGGATGACCAGCTATGGTCTTCTGTTCCCCTGCATAACAATGGAGGTTGAGATGATAGCAGGAAGGAATCAACTCTATTGCTGCATTGTAGGTTTTTAAAAGCTGAAACCTGAGTAACATAGATGGCTTCCTTCCTCTCAAACCACCTGTCTTCTTTGTCCAAAATGTGAACATTCTAATCCTCCAAAGAATGTCCTTTGTCCATAAGGTGTAGATGTAGCGCAGAGTAATAACTTGGTTTATATATTAAGCAGTTGTTTATCGTTAACCAATCAAGGTCTTATTACTAATTCCAACCTGGCCCAGGTAAGATACCCTTGATATCAGTGGTTCCCAACCGTGTTTCTTAGAGACCCCTGTCCATATAATGTCCATACCCCCTGTCCTTATAATGTTCAGGACACAGTCTCAAGAATTTGGGAATTTGCATTTTTCAACCAGGAACTTTTAATTCATAATATATCCTAACACTTTTAATGCAATATGTCACCATAAGATCCAAAGTATGAAGATGAGAATGCGTGGGACTATTCACATTTTGAACAAAGCCAACAGCGTCTAAGATAGCATTAAAGGCTCCTCTTAAGCTATCGCCTTCAATGTCAGCATGGATGTTAAAATCTCCCACT
>NW_015152379.1:50475-56442 GCF_000732505.1 Cyprinodon variegatus
GCAACACTATTAAAAGCGTAATATTATTTTATTTATTTAGATAAGAAAATAAGCAAATTTCTTTGTCCCATATTAGGCATAATTTTCTCAGCTTAACAACAATTTAATTCAAATAAAATAAATTGATACTCTGATTTTTTTTTAACACTACAAAACCTGCAATAGTGTCATTTCTGAATCTCATGCTTTCCACTAACTTTTACTAATTTCATTTTGTTAGTGAATAAATGATTCCCCTGTTTAAGATTTGATTTGCATTTAGATGATAAGTTAGTTTAAAAGCATAATGAGACTGAGATGGAAATGAGGAGGCTAAGATAGCGAGCTTTCTCTTAGCATTGTGACATCTATGAAAAAAGCTGAAAGCCAAATAAAATCTATTCTGTCCAACAGGATCATGTCTGCAGTTAGATGTTGGTGAGACAGACAGAATCCATCAAAGCTCAAGAACTAATCACCATCCTTCTCTAGTTTTAATCACAAGAGACAATTACAAAGAAGGACTATGGATGAAATTACCACCACACCGACTACAAAGCCCGGTCTTCAGAGAATCCCTTATCTCCCGCATGCTTTGTCTTTCTTCCTCTCTGCCATCAGCTACACTTTCTGTGTTTTATCTCCGTCGCTTTATTCTCCTCTGCCGCCTCCCGTTAGAACAGAATAATACGAGCTCCTATTTGACCTGCATCTCATAAAGATGTGAAGACTTTCCTGATCCTTCAGCTTTCCACCACAATCAGACAAAATCAGGGCTATTTCTCTCTAGCACTATAGTTTTACCCAAAGATGATCTGTGCAATGGTGTAGTTTTATTCACACTGTTTAATGGAGACAAGGATGAAGAATTAACTTAAAGGCACACCGTGGACTAAAGAGATGACACATATGAGCTATTTTATATTATTCCTAAGGCCAAAATACAGAGCTAGACACTTTCAATGCTACCAGTGGGACTCCCCTCTTTGAATACCACCTATATAAGTTGGGAGAAGACGCACCGCCATTGGCCAGGTCATGTGACCTGGAAGAAGGTATTATTTTATGGCCACAGGCTCGTATGGAGCTAAGGCTTTAGCTCTACTACCAATCAATCAATCAATCAATCAATCAATCAATCAGTCTTTACTTTCAACTTCAATTTGCATTTTAATCGAGATTTCAGTTGCAGTAGGTGCCGTTGATCACATATATTAAAGGTGAAGGGGGACAAATGACAGCGGCCAAAAAAAAACGCTGCCGTTAGGCGCATTATTTTGGCTGCTGGGGCCCCACTGTGAAGCAGTTATTTTAGGTTTTTCTTTTTTAATAAATCTGCAAAAGATGTATTTATGATTCTCAAATTGTGGAAGAAGCTGCTCTGCTCAGATGGAACCAAAATCCTACTTTTTGCATAATGCAAAACATTATTTTTGGGTTAAAAGCAACGCAACTCATCACCCTTTAACACACCTTCCGCACTGGCAAACATAGAGGTGGCAGCATCATGGTTTGGGCCTGCTTTTCTTCAGCTGGGAAACCTGTTGGAGTCTGCAGGAGACCTGAGACTGGGGCGGAGATTTATCTTCCAACAAGACGATGAACCAAAACACAAAGTATAACCTTCAACACATCCAGGTGTTAGAATGGTCTAGTCAAAGTCCAGACCTCAATCTAATCAAGAATTAGTGAACAGAACTGAAAACTGCTGTTCAATAATGCTCTCTATCCAACCTGAGAAAAACTTCTCTCTGGATGAGCAGAACTGATACCTGCAGCCGTCAGCGCAGCGACACTTGAAAAACCATAGAAATAAGTAAAATTTTCTTAAATTAAGTGTATTTGCCCTTGATTTGAGTTAGTAAATGCGATAGTTTGCCAATGGAATCAGTATTTCTACTCTTAAAATAAGATAATTGGATAATAGTCACCTAAAAAAAGACAATCCAATCGTGTTTTCTTATTTTAAATCTAAATTGTCTGTTTCCATTGGCAAGATGTCTCTTTTATCTCCTAAATTCAAGAACATTATTATTTTAAGAAAAAATTACTAAATGACTTATCAAGATTTTGATTTTTTGAAGTGTAAAGGTACAAAGTAGGAACTCAGGGGGGCTGAATACTTTAGCTCACCCAGTTCAGTTTTTTATTTGTTAAAACAGTTTAAAATATCCAATAAATTTCGTTCCACTTGAAAATTCTTCACCAAAAAAATTAAATTTTAAAATTAAATTTTTTTTATATATATTTTTTTTTTCTTTTACTTTTTTTAAATCTATTTATTTATTTATTTTTAATATATATATATATATATAAAATAAAAATAAAAAAAATAAAAAATTATAATAATAATAAAATTAAATAAAAAAAATAATAAAAAAATTAAAAAGAAAAAGAAAAAAATTAAAAATAATAAAAAAAATATATATATATAAAAAAATTAAAAATAATTTTTTTTTATACATTTAAGTTTGAGTCCTGAAATGAGTTCTGATGCAGTAAAAAAAAAAAAAAAGTATTTTTATTTTCTCAAATAAAGAAATCTACTGGGATAGTTTTAGGAATCTGAAGATGAAACAGTTGTGGTTTTTTTGAGTTGAGTAATTTTTCAGAGTTTATTCCCTATTGGCTGAAAAGAAAGAAGAAACAGAAAAGCTGCTTGAATTTCCCACATTAATCATCTTTTATCCAGATGAAAATCAATAGAAATAACTGAACATCAGAGTGCAGATAAAGCAAACACTAAATTTAAACTAGTTTCTTTAAAAAGAAGGTTGGAAATTCTTTTAACAAACAGGCTTTTGTACAAAATATTTAATGCATTTCGGTCAATGTGTTTAATACTTTTACTCATAACAGTTCTTATAAACATATACTTTGATTTCTATTAATATGTTGATTAGTTTCAACCAGAGAAATTAGGACACCTACAAAATATGTTCTGTTTTTGGAACATTGGTAGGAGGCCAGCATCTCCATGTGGAAAGACTGATGTGCTGCACCAGGACGTGAAAAAAGGAAAGAAAAAATCATTTCGAACAAGAAAAATGTAAAAGCGTCCATATCTTATCTTGATGGACGGACGGACGAATAATTTTGTTTCATTAAAAATGTTGAAAGCAGCTTCTTGAGCTGCAGCTTTTATTCTTTATTATTCTATTGTTCTTGATAAAACGCACGCTGATTGCAAACAACCTGAGAAAGAGAAGCAGCTTTTCCCCTGCGAGGAAGAGCAAAGCAGAGCAGACGTCCAGCTGTGATTTCTCCTGCTTCTCCTCGCTGAAACTTAACCAGACTGGAAAACTCTCAGAGACGACTCCCCGTCTGGCTTCTCTTTTCCATTCTCCGCTTGGCGCCTGTTCTTGTTGATTCTCTATCTGGTTTCAGGAGAAGATTAGAAATTAATCTAACCTAAAAAAGGGAAAGATAGAAAGAAGGTTAGAGGGAAAACAAGGACTGAAGAGCCTGAGTGAGATAAAGAATATAGCAAACAATTCGCTAAGAGTAAAATATGCTTTATTGCTCCATCATTCTAATTTCCACTTAATTCTTAATGAACTGTCTTTGCTTTTCTTCAGATAAACACGCCTGAAACTAAAAGGAAAAACTTCAGCTTGGATAAAATAAATTGTAAAATCAGGGCTAGATTTTCAGTTCAATCACTGCCAGCTACATTCTTTTATCATCCAGAGTCTTTTAAGGTCGCCCAGAAAAAATCCAAGGTTTTATAATTAATAAACGTTAGAATCATTGTTGTTAACATTTTGCTCAGAGGGCTTTGCTGCAACTATTGGAACACGAGTATGTTAAAATAACTCTGATTCTAGCTAACTAGCATTTTTAATCTAACTTATAATTTTCTACACACTAGTGTTCATTCCATTCATCCTACCTGTTCAGCCAGGCCAACAAAGACCCTAACGACCCCCCTTTCAGAGACATAGACCAGTGTTGGGTATTGCTGGCTTACAACGACCTCCATTCCTAAGGGGCGGGGCCAATCTTCTGCTTCAGTTTTCTAAATGTTTTCTAAACAAAACAAAGGTTTGTTTCTGGTCCACTCTACATTTTGAATTGAAATAGCTTCCTGGATGGGAAGAGAAACGTCTTCAGACTTGGAAACAAAGTCCAGCGGATTATTTTTAAAATTTTATTTTTTTGGAATGACTCTGACCTGAATGACTGAGAATCTTCAGCAGTAGATTTTCCTCCAGGAACTTTCAGACATTCAGGAATCTGTCAGTCAAACATCAGTTTCAGCCTCTCTTTGCCTGTTGTGGTTCTTTCCTTTTTTTTTGTCCCTGACAGCTTCATAGAGGTGTGTGTGTGGCGGGAGGGGTGGGGGGGTGTATAACGTCTTGCAGCTACAGGTGCATTATGGGTAACCTGTTTGCATAGGTCAGACTCAGCAGCGTCCTGTCTGTCTGAAGGCAGACTGCTGCCTTAGGAATTGACCTTGTCTAGTTTCTGACCTTACGTTTACCCCCCCCCCCACACACACACACACACACACACCCTGACTCCATCTGTCTTTTTATTTTCTCCTTGTTCCTTTTCAGGCACCTGGTTAAGGTCCGATGAGACGGTGTCTCTGAAAACGAAGCGAGCAGACTTTGCTGCTGCCTTCCTGCGCGGCAGGATGGTGGTCGCAGGTGGACTTGGTGAGTTAGAAGCAGAACATCAGATATAAACAACATGGCTGCAGACAGGAAAGGTTTCCATTAAATCCTTGTCTGCGATAAACTGAAGCAAGAGTGTGACGCCTTAATGAGGGCGGCTCCTTAATGTCACCTTTAGGTCATGAGCCCACAGCTTTGGACACAGTCGAGGCTTTTAACCCTCAGAAGAAGAAATGGGAACCTTTAGCCCCCATGAATTTCCCCAGATGCTCTGCCTCTTCCATCGTTATCAAAGACCGCCTCCTGGTGGTGGGAGGAGTTAACCAGGTAAGCGGCCTCCAGGGTGAACTACCACACGTTTTTAAAGTTGTAACGGGCAATAGTTGCTCATTCCTGTTTTATTCAGCTCTGTCCCGGGGCGACTAGGACCTCAAAACATCTGGGTTCCTAGGGTGGGGGGCTGAAAATAGACGTACACCAAAAACCAATCAAACCAATACTAAGTTATCACATCAGTATATTTATATAATGCAAACAACAACAAACATAAAAGCACATTATAAAAAAAACATTATTAGGTATATATTTTTTTTGTCCATAAATCCTCCCCTTCTGTGTCTTTGTAAAAGTAATGATGTGATTTCAATGGTCCAATAATGGGTCACAAACCTAAAAAAAATTATGTGTTAGTTTAATAATGGAGAAGCTATTAGTCAGCTTCATATTTTTATATATATAAAAACTATTTATTTTCTGAGAATGTGTTTATTTAAGAGAAACTATGGAAATGAATAAACATCTAGAAAAAGTAGACTATATTCTATTATTTTCCATGTTATAATTTATTTATATATTACATGTTATATATTATATTATTTATATATCATATTTATTTATATATAATATATTTTATGTTGTTATTTCCCAGGTTGTTAATTCTTCTTTGCCTTTTCTATAAAGTGCTTTAAATCAGTCCTAGCTGCTTTTATCAATGCTGGCTCAGATCCTGACCTTTGGAAAAGGAGGCAGGGAAAGCAGGATAGCCTCGCTGCATGCAGCATGCAGTTAGCCTGGCTGCATACAGTTAGCCTGGCTGCACGCAGTTAGCCTCGCTGCATGCAGTTAGCCTCGCTGCATGGAGTTAGCCTCGCTGCATGCAGTTAGCCTGGCTATATGCAGTTAGCCTGGCTATATGCAGTTAGCCTGGCTGCATGCAGTTAGCCTGGCTATATGCAGTTAGCCTGGCTGCATGCAGTTAGCCTGGCTGCATGCAGTTAGCCTGGCTATATGCAGTTAGCCTGGCTACATGCAGTTAGCCTGGCTGCATGCAGTTAGCCTGGCTATATGCAGTTAGCCTGGCTACATGCAG
>NW_015152379.1:59209-62816 GCF_000732505.1 Cyprinodon variegatus
GCTGCACGGAGTTAGCCTCGCTGCATGCAGTTAGCCTGGCTGCACGCAGTTAGCCTGGCTGCACGCAGTTAGCCTGGCTGCACGCAGTTAGCCTGGCTGCATGCAGTTAGCCTCGCTGCATGGAGTTAGCCTCGCTGCATGGAGTTAGCCTCGCTGCACGCAGTTAGCTTCTCTACATGCAGTTAGCCTGGCTGCATGGAGTTAGCCTCGCTGCATGGAGTTAGCCTCGCTACATGCAGTTAGCCTGGCTGCATGCAGTTAGCCTCGCTGCACGCAGTTAGCTTCGCTACATGCAGTTAGCCTGGCTGCAGGCAGTTAGCCTCGCTGCATGCAGTTAGCCTCGCTGCACGCAGTTAGCTTCGCTGCACGCAGTTAGCCTCGCTGCACGCAGTTAGCCTGGCTGCACGCAGTTAGCCTGGCTGCACGCAGTTAGCCTCGCTGCACGCAGTTAGCTTCGCTACATGCAGTTAGCCTCGCTGCATGCAGTTAGCCTGGCTGCAGGCAGTTAGCCTGACTGCATGCAGTTAGCCTAGCCTTGGAGCTAAACCAGTTCTCTCTTCTCTTACTCCCACGACTCGACCTTTCGATCACCTGCCAAACGTCGGCGCTGTGGCGGGAGCTCTCCTCTGCGTTTGAGTCTTTTATTCCGTCACTGGGTAAACAAGTTTACTTCCTAGGGGGGAAATAAGTCGCCAATCTGACCAAAAAGGGAATGAGGCTTTAATAGTCTTTCAAGATTAAACGTTTATCTTGCACATCTAAAAATAAATATTAATATATTTCTAAATATTTAAAACCTTCATTTAAAATGAAATGATAAAAAATACATTTTCTTTATTTATATGACTTAATTAGGGTCATTGGGTGGGTGGGGCGGCGCCCTCTATTGGCCAGTCACCACTGCTTGTCACATATCTTTAACCTACTATCAATGTTGGCATGGTAACCGTCCGTCTCCTACTGCACCCGGAATCCCAAACATTTTTCTTCTCTTTATTACCTTTCGGGTTTTTCCATATTTTCTTTCTGAGGTCGTGATTTTTAGCAGCTTTGCTGGGTAACGCTGCTCTGATTTACTGAATGCCTCTCATGTTAGTCAGCTTTGAAAGGATGCAGGCGCTGCTCCAGGAGGACAGATTGGACCGGGTTTAATGCTTATTTGCTGAAGCTTAATTTTTGTTTGCGGCAAAAAAAGCCAAGAATGAAGATCAGCAGGAGTCGGTCCTGAAATACGAGTCACTGCTGACGGTTTGAACACCAGTTTTAACATAACCTCAGTCACATTTGATGATAATATTTTTTCATTTTGGATGATCTAATCCCCCTCATAAACGTGCCCTTAATGACCATTTAGAAACAACTTCAAAATTAAATAGACTTTAATCCCAGAATTCTGACTGAATTCTGACAATAAAAAAAGTCAGAATTCTGACTTTTTCCCCATACTATACTGAAATAAAATAAAAAAAATCTGTTAACTGTTGTATTTACAGTGCTGACCCCCCCAGGGGTCAGCACTGTAAATACAACAGTTAACAGATTTTTTTTACATGAGCAAATATTTTCATTTGACCCTCCGTACATGTTGGAAATGTTTTAATAAATAAAATAAAATAAAACAGCTCAATATCTTAATGTCTACCAAACTTTTTAGCCTCGGCTGCAACTAAAGTTTAAAGTTTATCTAGAGCTTGAAGAGCTGTAGGGGACTAAATGTGAGTTTCCATCCATTATAGAGCTGCGGTATAGATTGTGTTGTCTGTGGGGAAATATGCACAGCCTCTGACCGCCATCTTTTTCCTCATTTCTGCCTCTGCCAGGTTCCCAGCTCAGCCCATGAGATCCTCTACGTCAGAGAAGAAGAGTGTCTGTAGCTGGGAGAGACAGGCAGCACATCACACCTCCTCCTGCTGGGATGCTCCTCCTCAATCTTTACAGCACTGGGCTGCAGCATGCAAACCAGCAGGTCACACTGCCCCCTGCTGGACGTAGCTGAACCAGTTACAGAGCACCTGATTCTTTGACCTGAGGTCGAAGGTGAACTTATAGAATGAGCTGCTTTTAGGCAAACAGGAAACCATTTGACTGCATAAATGTATTTATCTTTAATTTTTTCCTCCTGCTTATTCTGTGTGATTTAGGGGCTGTAGCTAAGATAGACTTTATAAAACATTTCATCTTAGCATGAAGAGATAATAGCAATATTTTTACATAACTAGATCATTGGGGTGAAAACTATTATGGTTGTTAAAGCGTCTCATTTCCTTAAAGGTTGTGTTTAATTGGGATTGAATTTGGGAAACTCTACGAGGCTTTTCCTGTTTGTCCGTATTAGTAACGCTTCGCAGGCGTGGAGAAAAGCCATGAGGGGAATATGGTGCTTTGCACATTTTCGTTCCTTTAGTTGAGAAATTTGTGACAAACCAACATTACTTTGTGGATAATTATGAGCAGGAAGAAAAGGATGCATGTTTTAGTTTTATTTTGACTTATGTTTACAAATCTGAAAAGTGTGGGGTGTATATATATGCCCCCCAATAATAATACAGGTTTTTTTTTTCTTATTTTAAATGTAAATTGTTGTGTTCCATTAACAAAGTGTTTCACCTCCTCCTTTAAAAATATGCACTTATTTTAAGAGAAATATACTTAATTAGATTTATATTTTTTGCAGCGTATCCTTTATAGTTTATCTTCCAGTAAATTATTTAGTTCCATCTATCAGCCTATCTTCCATGTTTGGAGCTTTTAATGAAGGTGAAATCAGAGTAAAGGTGTTGACATCTTCCTCCATCAGCTTCTCCATGACGTCGCATTGCCATGCACTGCAAAAACGATCTAGAAATAAGTAAAAATGTCTTAAATGAAGTGTATTCACCCTTAATTTGAGTAGGTAAATGAAATAGTTCGCCAATGGAATGAGTCATTTTACTCTTAAAATAAGATAATTAGATAGAATGCACTTGAAATACGACAATGCAATAGTGTTTTCTTATTTTAAGTGTAAATTGTCTTATTCCATTGGCAAAATGTCTCTTTTACCTCTTTAATCCAAGAACAAATGCACTTCTTTAAAAAAAAAAGAATTTTTGCACAGTGTCTCTCTGCAGATACTGCGTGTTCAAGATGTTTAAGGTTGCAAATGATGGAGAAGTGCAACCAGAGCCGAGTTACAAGCACTATATGTTTCTATCTTCTAGCTCTACCCTCTTCCATACTTCATCTTTGTTTTATTCCCGGTTTGCTGCAAACTTAAAAAAATAAATTTCTCCCATTAGAAAGAAATATTGGAAAAGCCTGAAACTCAACGATATTTCTGACAATTTGAATTAAAAAAAAAAAAAGCTTCCTGGATGGGAAGAGAAACATCTTCAAACTTGGAAAACAGAGTCCAGTTGATTGTTTTTAAATTTTTTGAAATTTTTCCCATTAGAGACCAGATTTGTGAATTTAACAAGCGAACGACCTTGAAGAGCTTTCTGTCACCTGAACCGCAGGTTTGCTGATTACCACCAGGAATCTAAGGCCCTCAGAGAACAGCAGAGTTTATATATGTCACACATTTAAACTCTGCTTATCAAGGGACTTCAGAGGACAGCTAGCAGTT
>NW_015152379.1:64222-65327 GCF_000732505.1 Cyprinodon variegatus
CTCAGTGTGAGCGGCCATCTGCTGAGGCCCACTGGGGTTCAAGGAGACAGAAGCAGACATAGAAAAAGAAGCATAGATACAAAAGGCAACTGTTAGGAGAACTTTGTCAAACTATACTTAATCCAGAACCTTTTAAGAACATGCATCCTTTTCTCTCCAAGTTCTAAGGTTCAGCTTCATGTTGGTTCATCACACGTTGCTGATGTCTCTACTTTTAATAACACAACATAAGAACTAGAACAAAGTCATAACTTTGCTGTTTCACTGGTTGAATTTTTTAGATTTCTTATGGAGCCATTTTTTGCTTTTTTATTCAGTTTCACTTCAAGGTTGGTTTTCTACTCGCAGCGATATAATCACTGTTCTTCACATGCAGAAATAGATACTGTAGAGTGTTCCCTTTGTTCAACACTTCAGAGAAATCCCACTGAGTGGTTCAATATCTACGCCCCAAACATGTGTATCTTTATCCTATCCAAGTGTTTACGAAGAATAACTCTTTAAAGATTGTTTTATACGTTCATCGTGTTGAAAAGACATTTTTCTTACTCAAACAAGCCATTATTTCCTCTGTTCCACCATCAACGCCATGAACTGCTGACTGACTGCTTTGGAAAATAAAACTTATTGCACTTTTCTTCCACTGGGTGGCAGCAGCTGCACACAAAACTCTTCCTCACTACTTGTCTTAACTCTTCACTGAAAGCAGAAGAGAAATGATGATTGTTTAGTATAAATAAAATAAAAAATGTTCCTTTTAATATGAAAAATCAATTAATAAAAATGACTGCATCAAATATTAGATAGAAAACAGAGAAGTTAAGCTGATATAAGGTCATAAACTCACTGATGGGTCAGGAAGTGTTGAGCTTGGATGGACCCATATGCAGACATGCAGATGGAGGCAGGAAGGTCTCACAAAGTATTTAATTAAATAGAAAAAAACTTACAAACTGCATGGTCTGCAAAACCATCATGCAGAAATTATGCCATGAGCGATAAATGATGCCGGGGGAAAGAAACGAAGGAATGAACCAAAGAAAGGTGAGCTGGTTTGGATTATTAGTGGCTAAGAACATGAGATTTAGACTGATGTGAAGGAAGA
>NW_015152379.1:68283-69314 GCF_000732505.1 Cyprinodon variegatus
ATGGAGGGACGCACAGACCTATACAGGCTAGACAACACCACCCTGACTGCCATTAGGGATCGGGATGAAATCCTTGCACCCATTGTCAGACCCTATGCTGGTGCAGTGGGTCCTGGGTTCCTCCTGGTGCATGACAATGCCTGGCCTCATGTGGCGAGAGTATGCAGGCAGTTCCTGGAGGATGAAGGAATTGATACCATTGATTTGATACCCCAGGACGCCGTCCGTCTCATTAGGAGCATGCCCCGACATCGTCAGGCATGCATATACGCACATTGCGGCCATACAAATGACTAAATACCATTTTGAGTTGCTGCAATTAAATTTCCGCAAAATGGACTATAGCCTACTGCATCATTTTTTTACTGTAATCTTTGGCGTGTCTTTGAATTCAGCCCTCTGTAGGGTGATCATTTTCATTTCCATCAAATGATGTGGCATCCTTTTGTTCCTTACACATCACCCAGTCCAAGCCAGTATAAATAAACAGCAGGATTTTTTTCCTCATTCAAACCTGAAGTGTTTTTAGTGTTCCTTTCATTTTTTTGAGCCATGTATGTAGGTACATATATTAGGGGCGGAACGGTTCGCAAAATCCACGGTTCGGTTTACGGTTTCGTGGTCACGGTTTTCGGTTCGGTAAATGTTTATTGTTACACCGAAAAATAAAAAAATTAATAAAAATTATTGAAATTAATGAAAAAATCCAAATAAATTAATGAATTGTAATTATTTTTAATGATCCGTGGAAACCATGGATCATTTCCGCATGTTTTGCTGCTTTGAATTTAATCATCGCGCGCATGCCCTCTATATTCTGCTATTGAGCAAAAATGTTAATATTTCCATATAAAAATTCATAAAAAATATATAAAAAATGTAAAAATGCGTAACTTTTGAAGACGATGGCGTACTATGATCCAACAGTGATTTTGAGTCAATTGATCACATTACCTGGAAGCTATTGAGCAAAAAAGCTAATATTTCTATTAGGGATGCACGATATTGGGATTTTGGCCGATATCCGATAT
>NW_015152379.1:69767-71404 GCF_000732505.1 Cyprinodon variegatus
CCAATGGAATTTACCATTGGGAACCTACTAGCACTAAGTTGCTAACTGGTTAGCAAGATGCTTCAGACAAACCGGCCACAACTAAACTTGCTTTCGGACCTTCGGCCACAATAATCCCACCCCCTTAATAAACGACCAATCACATTCCCTTTATTCACTCGTGCACCAACGGTTGGAACAGCTGCTTCCCTACAACTTTTACCCTTTTTTTTTATTTATCTACAGGAGGGAATATATCATTCAAGGGCTCATCTAATTGGTCAAACGCCAAAATAATATGTACAGCCATTGCTGAATGCTTGGATATAGATCTTGTGCTTCTAGACCTCACTGAGGGACCGGGGGTGCTCCATTTGTAAGGGGCATGTTAGTGAACAAAAACAGTAACTTGCCCTATAAAGGGTTTAAAACCTGTATCTCTATGAGAGTCCAGCCGCTTCTACATGCAGGACATTATGTAGAGCTCTGATTCCTTTCTTCTTTTTTTTTAAGACTTATCAAATTACTCGAAATATTTTCTTTGAAATACATTTTTTTGATGCACCACTAAGAATAACTCAGAAGTGGATGTGGACGATCTTGTAGGAGAAGAATGCCATCTGTTTGGGTGTTTTTATAAAGACTCAAATGACCATAAGTGGGGCCTTGACAGTTTCAGTTAAACCCAACCTTTATTCAAAGCTCTGAGGAACTTTCAAGCAGTGGCCTTATTCTCAGCCATGTTGGGAGGATTATTCCCAGAATAATGAGAACCAGTCTCGTTCCAGCGGTTGCCACTTTTCCACTCAAACAGCCACTTGTCGGCCTTTGAAGTGTCATTAGACGACCTATAAACAGCAAAGGAGCGAAGCCTCATTGTCGTGATCATATGCACATAAGGAGCAGGGGTCAGGAGGTCACAGGGGTGCCCCAATAATGCACAAAGCTTTCCAAAGTCAAAGTATATTGGCAGCTCCCAGATAACCTCTAACCCAGAAACACTGAGCTCCACAACTTTTAACCGCGGTAATGTGACGCTCTGGAGGAACAATTTACTGAGCCGCAGGTCATTCATGTGCCCTTTAGAGACGGTCAAACAACCAGCTAACAATTCATCTCAAACTGTTAGAGAATCCCCTCTCTAGACTTGCTTAGGTTAAAGCTATTTGTTTAAGATGAAGCGTTACTTTTCAGAGTATATCTTACTTTTTTAATGTAATATATTGTTCTGTTTGTAAATCTGGTAGGAACAGGGAGAACGTAAGATGTAGTATAAGGGCCATGGTAGATGTAATAACAAGTTAGAAGTACATTTTTAGGTGAATTTAACATGTTTGCAAGGAAAACATATTGAAATGATCTGGTGTCAAAAGGTTGCAAATTTGTCAAATAAAAAAAGACTCAGATTTCCATGACTAAAGCCGATCGACATTTCAACCTGGAGAGACTTGCACAGAGAAAAGGAGAAAAGAAGCTATTAGAAATATTTTATTAGCATGAATGCAAATAAATTCTGTGGCGCTCGGACCCCGGCAGGAGACATGATGCTGCATGTCATCATGAGCCTGGGATAGATAGATAGATAGATAGATAGATAGATAGATAGATAGATAGATAGATAGATAGATAGATAGATAGATAGATAGATAGATAGATAG
>NW_015152380.1:0-1480 GCF_000732505.1 Cyprinodon variegatus
CTACTTACAGATTCTGCAGTTTGTAGTCTGGACTCTCTACAAGATCCTGCAGCTGCTGAACATCTGACTCCTTCAGGTTGTTGTCCCTCAGGTCCATTTCAGTCAGATGGGAGGGGTTTGACTTCAGAGCTGAGACCAGAGAAGCACAGCTGATCTTTGACAAACCGCAGCTCCTCAACCTGGATAAAGAATAGAAAGATGTGAGCTGATCCAACAGAATGCAGGTTAAAACAGTCCAACAGAAGCAGTTAAAGAGCTCTCATTAATATTAATGCCAACATGCTGCTGCTCCAATAAAGACCTGCTGACTTCAGCTCTTTATCTCTGTCAGCTCCACCAGCAGCTCCATCAATACAAACTCAGTTTCTGCTGCCAAATTCTTCAAGTTTCACACAAAAACACAAACAAGTTGTGGAGAACTTTGGAGGAAAGATGAACAAATAGAGATGAATGCAAATCAATCAAACTCAAATACACAGTGGGCTAAAATTTTAAATTGAACAAAGCCACGGGCCAAAGTTGAACAAATGAATCTTTTAATATGAACCCAAACAAGTTTTGATTTAACAATAAATACTGAACAAGCAAGGCTTATATAACTTAAAAGTGCAGGCGTGCAAAATCGAGTTGCTAAAAATGATATTAAAGCATATCAATGGAATATTAAATAATATTTAAATAAAAAATTGAATGGCTCCTTTTTGAGATAAATGTCAAAATTAGCTTTGCACACAGGCATTGGAGTAACAAGGAAAGGTGCATAGAAAACTTATTTATTGCTCATTTTGCGACACACTGCTCTACTCTGATGTGGGCAAGCCAGATATCTGGCATCTTTTCTTGGACTCCAGTTCATCAATATCAGGGCTCAGGGTTTGAGCTGAGGAAAACGTCATTATTGAACAAAGGTCTTCGTCATCTTCATTGAGGAGAAAAGTTGCTAACATAGATAAGTGCTACCAAACATCCAACTTTATTGGAGCTCAGTAGCGGCCCATGCCGAGGTGGATCTCTGCACACAGTGTGTGTCAGCTACCCTTTATTCAGTCCTAGGCCTTGTGAGCCTGGTTGTGTGTTGGTGTTTCTGCCCTGTTTGCTCCTCCTCTTTGCAGGTTATGGTGATGGGGATCCTGAACAGAGGATAGAAATACCTGCCTCTTTCTCTCTCTCTCCACGCCCCCCTGATGGACGCCATGCTGCTGGACATCATCATCACCTTCATCATCATTATCATCATCATCATCACCTTAATCATAATCACCTTCACAATCATCAACTTCATCATCATCACCCTCCTCATTGCCATCATCACCTTTATCATCCTCATCACCATCTTAATCACCTCCTTGATCCTAAATCCTAAATGTTTCTCTCTGCACCTTGTGGCATGGTCTCCAGTTTTTAGGACCCTGAGCCAGAACACCCTGAAAACGAATGACAGGAAGTCCAGTTCATTTCCATCCTCCATGACTCTGCCAAC
>NW_015152380.1:2648-4347 GCF_000732505.1 Cyprinodon variegatus
AGATTTATTAGAATAGAAGATATCAACTTTGTTTTCCAGCTGATTCTATCAAATTCTTCACAGAAATATCAACTCAAATATTTTAAAGACATCCTGTAGAATAACTAACCTGATGAAGGTTAGAAAGAGATCTAGAACCTTCTACCAGTGCTGACCAAATTCTCCCTGAACTAAAACTGGTTCTTAACTCAGTTCAAGCAGGTTCAGATCAACTGATGCATGTCCATAGTTCTCTACCTAAATATTCTGAACCCAGTTCACAGCTCGTACTGGAACTAATTATCCTTTTTTATCTTCATGTGCTGAAATAAAGTCCAAATATAAGCAGGTAATGATGTCCTTCAGTAATCAGTGTCTGGATAATCCAACAGCCCAGTGGTTGCCAGTCCACGGTCTAATTTAGAAAACATTGGTAGGATCCAGACTAAAAGTTTACGTACGGCAAATGCCTGAAAATGGAGCAGGACAAAAAAATTCTAAAACTCTGTGAACAAAACCAAGCAGTTTTCCTTTCTAGATCCCAGCTGCAGCTCAAAGTTTGTGTCCAAGGCTCCACCTCATGTTCAGGCTTCTTCAAGCCTCCATCCAAGCAGAAATTGTCCATCAAAGCACAGCATGAATGTCATTGTGTCTTAAATGAGCTAGCTGATCAATGTTACTTCATGGTTCTCTCGGCTGCATCTCCGTTCACAAACCAAGAAGAAATCCCTCAGAGGAACCTGAGAGCTTTAAGGTTGGAGCCTTCAGTTCATGTCATGACATAGAAAGCAAAGCTGAAGACGGCAGAGTCACGTTTAAAGGCCTAAATGACTGATGGAGTTTCTCACAGAGCAGAACTGGGTCTCTGCTGCCCGATGGCAGCGACAGCAGAACCTGAGCGCCTAAAGAGAAATGCTGCTGCTCTTTCTCTAGGAAATTTACTAAAGTTTACCCCCAAAAAACAGGACGATATTTAGTTCACCTTAAACAGAACAATGTTAAATGACGTCAAGATGAGCTTCATTCACTTGATGTTCCTCACTTCAAAAACTGCATTGTTCAGTTCAAAGTTCTGAGAAATGTGAGTTCAGCTCAGAAATACATCCATGGATTAAACTAAATGACACATCAGGGTGTTTGATTTCTTCTACCTTCCTCTTTATCAGCAGTTTTTTCTTCTTTCTAATCAAACCATTTGGCCATAAAAACAAGGGAGGAATTCTCTGGAAGAATCTCCAGATGGGCAGGGACATTAAAGCCTAACAATGCCTCCACCTTCCAGTCCAGATCCAAACCAGATAACAGGATATTATGACCCACTCTATCAAAGGCTGCTTTCACTGGTCAGAAATATCAGCACTAAACTAAAACATGGTGACTGACCTCAATGTCTGTAGTTTGCAGAGGGGAGACTGGAGAAAACCACAGAGCTGCTTCACTCCACCATCTTTCAGGTCGTTGTTACTGCTCAGGTCCAGTTCTGTCAGATGGGAGGGGTTGGACTTCAGAGCAGAGCCCAGAGAAGCACAGCTGATCTCTGATATACAGCAGTAATTCAATCTGAATAAAGAATAAAAGACGTGTTGAAGCAACTGGAGAGACAGGTTAAAACTAAAATCATGAATAAATAATGAATAAAAATATTTGACTGAAAGCTAAAGTCCCATAAAAATGATCAAGTTAAAGTATTAAACCAAGCAGAAGAGGTTTAATACTTTAA
>NW_015152380.1:4357-6570 GCF_000732505.1 Cyprinodon variegatus
CAAACCAGCTCTCATGAGGTGGAAGAACATAAAGTTTATTAAGTATTGAGTGCAGAGACAGCTGAGGGAAAAAAGGATAAAGAGAGAGCATGGACCTGCTGAGTGGAGCACGAGAGCTATGCGCAAAGTTGGATGCCAGAGCAGAGTTTCTCCAAGTTTAAAGCGCACCACACATCTATTGAAAAGCGTGTGGGAGGTTTAACCACAGCACACTATGATCAGATGGTAACGGTGCGCTGAAGATGGTGTCACAAAACAAATACAGAATTATGGAAACATAACAGATTTAAACCCCTTCTTTGTTTACCTGTTCCATGGTGGCTCTTTCTGTCCACTGCCAGCCACAGTAGGAGTATTATTATCTTCCTTCTTTCTTTAATGCCAACTCTCCTGTGTGACAACTCTAACAGGTATCAGCACTGAGAGCCAATAAAATATGGATGACTGACACTTCCAGAAAACTCCTCTTTTGTCAGAGCCTCGTGCCTGTGCTGCCTTCACTGCAGCTGGGAAATTACAAAACTGCTCATTTAATATCATAGGGAGTTTGTAGGGACAAACTGGATTTAACAACAGGCTAACTTTGTCAAAGTTAAGATGGCTGTGCATTTTAAAACCTAAGTTTGTGGCCATTGGTTTTACAGAAGGATCCAGATAGCCCAGGTGTAAAGGTAGGCTCTCAGAAGAGCCTCCAAAAAGCATCACTTTAATCTGTTTTTAATTCAAATGTAAAAAGTATAAAGCCATCCATGCTTTCACATCATCCAAACATTTCAGAAGAGATTCAACAGTTTTTGTTTCACCTCAGCAGGAGATCTATCGTCTGCATCAAAGTGAAGAGAAACCCCATGTTTCCTAAGGATCCAAGTGGAAGCAGATAAAGAGCAAAAAGAAGGGAGCCTAAAACAGAACCATGAGAAACTCCACATAAAAGAGGAGCAGTGGAGGACGAAGAATTTGACACAAAATTTTCAATTACTTTGAAAGGATCTGAACCACTGCACTGCTCTTCCTTGGATCCCCACCCAATGCTCCAAACCAGATAACAGGATATTATGACCCACTCTATCAAAGGCAGATTTCACTGGCCAGGAACATTTCAAAGCAAGCATAAGCAGACAAACCTGGGGACATTTTCACAGGTTTTAGTGATTGCTTTGAATGAATCAACTGAGAAAATTTGTAAACTATAACATTATTTTCCTTTTGGAAAGAGGATTAAATCGTAAAATAATCAGAATCAGTATTACTTTATTAATTCATGGATGGACATTATTTTCTTGCAGTGCACCAATTTACAGAAGAGAGCAAAATAGTTCTGGATAATACTGCAACCCCACACTGAAATTCAACTCTCTGTTTCATGTTTCCTGCTTATTATATAATAAATCATGAGAGGAAGTTTGAAAAAGAAATAAACTTTAACTGGATCAAAGAAATGAGGAAGAAATCAGACTTTATCCTGAAGATCCTCAGTCTGGATCAGTAGAATATCAGCCATATGTCTGCAGTTTAGAGTCAACACAACTTTACCATCAGAAATATCAACACTGAAACTAAAACATGGTGAATGACCTCAATGTCTGTACTTTGTAGAGGGGAGACTGGAGAAAACCACAGAGCTGCTTCACTCCACCATCTTCCAGGTTGATGTTGAAGCTCAGGTCCAGTTCTGACAGATGGGAGGGGTTGGACTTCAGAGCTGAGACCAGAGAAGCATAGCTGATCTCTGACAACTTGCAGTTCCTCAGTCTGAATAAAGAATAAAAGACGTGTTGAAGCAACTGTAGAGACAAATAATAAACATTAAGATAACAGAATATTTATTTAGATATAAGATAGGAGGTTTTTGGTAGAAATCAAATAAAGTTTCCAAATCAGCTCTTATGAGGTCGAAGAACATCACTTTTGTCTTTTTTTCATTAAAATGTAAAATGTTTAGAGCCATCCATGCTTTCACATCATCCAAACATTTAAGAAGTGATTCAACAGTTTTTGTTTCGCCTCAGCAAGAGATCTGACGTCTGCATCAAAGTGAAAAGAAACCCCATGTTTCCTAAGGATCCAAATGGATTGCCATTAATAATTGGCAATCCTTTTGGGGAAAGCCTGGTCTGATTCGGAGAGATGGCATCCATCCCACTTTGCATGGTGCAGCTCTTCTTTCTAGGAATCTGGCCACATTTATTAGTCCTCCAAAACCCTGACCACCC
>NW_015152380.1:9480-11336 GCF_000732505.1 Cyprinodon variegatus
GTTTTTTTTAGATTTTTAAGATTTTTTAAAGTTAGATCCTCCTTCTAATATAAAGCCTTAAATGGCCAAGCTCCATCTTATATCAGAGATCTAATTGTTCCTTATGTTCCTAACAGAGCACTTCGCTCTCAATCTGCAGGTTTACTAGTGGTTCCTAGAATTTCTAAAAGTAGAATGGGAGGCAGATATTTTAGTTATCAGGCTCCTCTCCTGTTAAAAGGGAGCTTTTCCTCTCCACTGTCGCTACAAGCATGCTTAGTGTGAGGGATTGCCTTCGAGTCTATGAGTCTATGCAATCAAGTGGTTTTCCTTAGATAGAAAACTTTGAATTAATTTGACTGGATGATCTGGTGAACTGTAAAGTGCCTTGAGATGACATGTGTTGTGAATTGGTGCTATAGAAATAAACTAAAATGAAATGAACTATGAGATCATTTATATTAATGTTCAAACAAAGCTGGATATTCACGGAAGGAAAATTCCTAGAGAAGTTCAGATTATTACATCCTGACAGAAATCTGGTTAGCAGCTAATTTATAACATGGAAACTTTGAGGATTCTTCTTCTTTTGAGAATCAGAATCGAAAATCAATAGTAACCAGGATCAAAACAAGGAATCTGAATCGTTGAAATTCAAATGCTGCCAAAGAAGCAAAGGTTACCCTGTATCTAAATCAACATGGAAACGGCACCATCAGGCTGTCTCAGAGAGACTTTGTCAACACACCTGAGGGACATTTGTTACAGCCAACCAGCAACCGATTGAATGACATCAGATACTCACCAAAGAAACCGTCTGAAAATAAAAAGCCTGTTGAGTTTAGTTTGAATGAAGTGTTGCTCTCTAACTGCTACTTTGAGCTTCATTATACCTTGATGCTGATCATTGTAATGTGCAACAATTCATTATAATGACATCAATATGAGCCCATATTTCTATTAGGAACGCCGTCACCACACACACAATGTGATCTACAATTAATGTTTAAAACAATTCAGGACGTCACAATAAAACAACCCTAGAAGCCATGGAGCATAGAGTCTGCTGGAAGTTTGTTCTTATAGCAACTATTGTGACTGGGTCAGCTCAGGGTGACTGGTAAATACCTGAGCTGTCAATCAGCTCCCTGAAACTCTCTGCTTGTAAAGACGGCAGCATAGTGAGAAGTTGAACAGGTGTTATTCAGTCTGCGTTCCCCATCAGATACAATTTCTCCTATAGCTCCGCCCACACAGAAAAAAACAGTGTGTGGCTGTTCCAACCTTGTTCCAGGATTATAAATTGTGAGCTCTGAACGCAGCACAAGGTAAAGTTGATACAAAACTACTTTCTTTTAGCTAGTTTGCTCTCATCAGACGGATAATATATTTTCATATAATATCCATATACAGACATCTGAGCTCTAAAGTTGTGGCTTCTATTTTAAAGGCCGTCCATCTGCCTGCTGACATTCAGTCATCCCAACAGAGGAAGGACACCAGCTGCAGAGGAGAGGCTGGAGAGGAGGATCAGATGTTTGCTGTAGTGAGGACACACATCTCCTTTACCACTGATAATATTGGGTCATATCAGATCATCAGAACCAAGATGGAGCAACTCTGAATCAGCTCTAAGGTTCCTGATGAGTCCCCTGATGAAGCATCATTGGCTCACAGAGACATGGCTCCAACCCTCTCTGACAGCTGTCAGATTAAAGAGGACAGGTTCTCTCCGACCCAGTCCAACAGAACAGCAGCTTCAGGACAAAGCTGAGGAGGAGGAACCTGCTGCTGCCATCAGTGTTTTAGTGTTTTTAAGCTTTTACTGTCGTCTTCTTAAACATTATTTTTCATTATAATTGTTCCAACAGTTTTGT
>NW_015152380.1:13856-15826 GCF_000732505.1 Cyprinodon variegatus
ATCTAAGATGAACAGAACCTGGAAGATTTCAAAGCTATGGATCCTTTCGTCTCTGATTGGCTTAAAGTGTTTATGAATCAGTTCCACCAAGCTGAACTTTTCCTCTTTCAGAACATTCAGCTGTCTGAAGGTGAATGGAAATATGAACTGGATGTTCTGGTTGGTTCTGCCTTCAGCCCAATCCAGAGTGAACTTCTGTGTTAAGACTGTTTTCCCGATGCCAGCCACGCCCATGGTCATCACAGTTCTGATCTGACTCCTTCCTTCTGGTGATTTAAAGATGTCTTCTGATCTGATTGTTTCTGCTGCTCTGTTTTGTTTCCAGGATGCTGCTTCAATCCTTCTGACCTCATGTTCATCGTTGACCTTTGTAGTCTTTCCCTTTGTGATGTAGAGCTCTGTGTAGATCTCATCCAGAAAGGTTTCCTTTCCAGCTTTAGCAACGCCTTCAGAGACACATTCAAACTCCTTCTTCAAAGACGCTTTAAGGTCACGTTGACATCGACCAACAACCTCTGAATAAAGAGACAAAGATGGAAGAATAATTTTAGAAAAACATAAAGAATAACAATGATTTCTGACATTCTCTGTGGGGTCTTTGTTTTTCTATGCAAGAAACATTTCTTCTTAACACAGGTGTCAATGCCGAGAGGTATTTCCTGTATCAAACCAGTTTCATATGCACAAAGAGTTTGTGCTGCTGTCAAAATAAAAGATTATATTATGAAGAAATTTTAAAGCTTGCAGCAAACAAATAAATCCCTGATATCTCAAAAACCATGTGTGCAGCTGTCACTTAATCAGGGCCGGCCTATCCTTTATTGGGCCCTAAGCAAAATTAGATGTTGGGGCCCTTTTCTGATACTATGATTTAGAGCCAGATGATCAGGTCGTTCACACCTGCTATAAACTTATTGTAGATCTGCTAAAGCTGTTTTATTACAGTTTTATTTATCTGTAAAATGGTAAATGGCCTGTACTTATATAGTGCTGTTTCAAGTGAGAGGACTTGACCAAAGCGCTTTACACTACATTCATTCATTCACCCATTTACCCACACACTCATACACTGATGGTGGCCCTTTGACCACCATCAGTGCCATTATCTAGTATCAATAAAGGTAATAAAATAAACAAACTAATATGCAGTGTATTTAATGTAAAAGTGTTATTGTTAGAGTTATGATTTCTGTTGTTTTTATCATTTTATTCATTTATGTTTTATATTGCTTTTATATGTTCTATATGTTACTCATCATTGGAAATAGTGTATGAAGGCCATAAGACGGTCAAATGTTTTGCAAGAATGCTTTCCTGTTTCACAGAAGTGAAAGGTCATAACCCCGACACCTTGTGTAAAGCATAAGCTGAAACCAGGCAAGTTCCCTATCTTAAAAGTTCATGCTATGTCTAAGAGATTGCGTAATCGAAAATAACGCCTGCTGTTGTAATGTGTTGACTGATCAGTAAAAAGCCGGGCAAGTGTTGAGCCAAGCAGAGTTGCAGAGATTGATTTTTCAACTCTGTTTCCCCTTTGCAAAGCATTTCAGGAAAAATCTTACACTGGCTTTGTTTCCTTTTTTATAGGTTAAAGTTGGGGAAACTTAACAACCCTAACAGCACGATTAAATCAAACATTAAATATGAAGCATGTTCTTAAATAATGGAAATAAAAAGATTCCTGAAACCAGGTAGGAAATGAAATGACATATAAAGTAGAATAATTCGTTCCTAAAACTCTATAAATGCTTCACCTGAAAACATGAACCTTAACCCACAACTGGTCTCTATGTTCCTCTGTTCTTCCTCAGTGCTCTATTTAGTCAAACATGAACTTCCTGCTTCTCTGTTTGCAATGTCACTGATGACATCATTGATAGAGATCTGATAGACAACTTAGTTGATCCTGCTGATCACTTCCAGCCCACTGATCATTCCTCTGCCATTGAAGATCTCAGCTGGTTATTTAT
>NW_015152380.1:20652-26524 GCF_000732505.1 Cyprinodon variegatus
CTTGAACGCCAGTCGGCCTCGGCGGATGGCCGCTCATATTGAGGCTGGTTCTGCTGGAGGTTTCTTCCTGTTAAAAGGGAGTTTTTCCTCTCCACATGCTTAGTGTGGGGGATTGTATTTGAGTCAATGAGTCAATGCAATCAACTGGTTTTCCTTAGATAGAAAACTTTGTATCAATTTGACTGTATGATCTGGTTGAACTGTAAAGTGCATTGAGATGACATGTGTTGTGAATTTGGCGCTATATAAATTAACTGAATTGAATTGAAATTGAATAAGTGAATCACAAACTTGTGTTTTCCCTACTTTATTTATTTAGAAATCATTATACATGCAAAAAATAAAAATAAATCCTGGGGCCCCCTGTTTCCCCTCAGGGCCTAAGTAATCACTTAAAGCTGAAGTCTGTAAGTTTTTAAAAATCACTTTTTTGTCATATTGGCTAAAACTGTCCCTATGCCCAGACAACAGTACATGTGATATCTAACCTGTGAAAAAAACTGCTTCAATTGGTCCCGCACACTGCCTGTATTTCAATCTGGAAAGAATACTTCGGGACGGGTAAAAACAACCAATCACAGCCAAAGGAGCGTCTGATGAAGTGTCAATCACAGCTCACACACGCTGATGAAGATTGCAAGATGCGCTCCAGCACTACCATCCATGTTTATTTCTGTAAACACATCACGCTTGCTTGTGATGTCATTGCGTCCTCTACTGCACATGTGGGACACTTAAGTAGCGTGAATGCAGTTCACACAGGAGATCACATACAAGTCGCATATATTTGGAAATGTGAAAAACCACACAGAAGAATCAGATTTCACAAACAAAATGGAATTGAGCATCAAGGCCTGCAGTGTGAACGTAGCCTTAGATTGCTTATGCCTTGGGCTGGCCCTGTACTGACAGATAACCCTCATATATTTCAAATAAATTTTCGTTCAGTTTATAAATATAGCAGCAATCCACGATAGCTCAGGATAACCTGAGCCACTCTAACTACAAGCTTTAGGTTTTAAGCCTAGCCTTAAAAGTAGACAGGGTGTCTGCCTCATGGACTAAAACTGCTAGATGGTTCCACAGGAGACTAGAGGATCCTGATAACTAAAAGATCTGCATTCCATTCTACTTTAAGACATTCTAGGAACCACTAGTAAACTCCCGAGGCTTCTGTACGGCGTATTGTGTCTCTTCCTGTTTTGGTTGTTGTTCAGTAGATCTACATGCTGTGGTGCTGCTCACACTCTCTCCATTTGAGCTTAAATCTCTTTGTCCAGAAGCAAATTTAAACACATTTTCCATTGCTGAATTTTTCTACTGGGCACATGTCAAATTCCCATGGTTTTTATTTCTGGTGGTAGCCTAGGCTAGCTTTAGCTTAGCACAGGGGTCGGTAACCCAAACTGCTCAAAGACCATATTGGACCAAAAAAAAACAAAAAATAAATCTGTCTGGAGCTGCAAAAATGTAAACAAGTGTTTAAAAATGTAAAAAATGTAAAAAAAAATGTAAAAAAATGTAAACAAGTGTAGCAGTATGGCAATTGCCATACTGCTACACTTGTGAAAGTAAAATCTGTTGGGCACTTTTTGGCATCAAGACAATTATTATTGCCACATTGCCAGACAGGACACTGTAAAAAAAAGAAGAAAAAACAGTCAACTGCTGTATAAAATGACCCTTCGCAGAAGTAGAGGAGCATATTTCTCTTTATTAAAGGAGAAAAGGGAGTTTCCTAGTTTTCTTTTCAATACAGTTGCTATACCCACCCAGAGCTCTAGTGAACTGTCCGTTCCCCCTGCTGTTATAATTTATGGGATCATTTATGGGTAATACTATTATGGGTGATTCTATTAAGGATAACGTCATCAGCACTCCTCTAACTATGATTGGTTTATCTCTGGAGGGTGGGGCAGCATCTGAGGAAGCCATAGAATCTGAACCTGGTTTAGACTGCTTAGATCCAGTTGAACTTTCAGAGTTAGCGTAACTATTCTCTTCATCAAAGGCTTCAACTTATGTTAGATCCAGTTCCAACCAAGTTATTTAAAGAAGTATTCCTGTTTATTTCCACCTTTAGATGTGATTAAGACTGTACCTAAGGCTTTTAAGGTAATTGTTAAGATTATTTTTATTGATGATGTGCAAGTCTGGTAAAACCTAATAATACCTGTCTGTTACATGCCGGAAATGGACAGAGGTTTGCAGGTGTGACACAGTTAGGTACAGAATCTAGTTAAACAATATGTCATTTCATGTGTTTACTGATGAGTAAAGACAAAGCTAACAGGATGGACTGCATGCTATGCTATGTTAAAGTAATATGTTTTGAGTTGTTGTTGAAGCTTTGACAAGCTTTACTTCACTAGAGTTTAAACACTAATACAGACATCCCAAGTTCAAAAAACTCATTTCAGGGAGATGCTCATACATTCTTTTTCACTACAAATTATATTTTGCTATTTATAATTAATTATAATTATTAAGGTGATAGCTTCAGTGGTATTGAGATAGGATCCCAGTTATCATCTGCTAATTTTTTTTCCACAACAAAAAAATCCTTTAATTTTTACAGATGAATTTAACAGTTCTAATTCAAACTGAATAGAAAATGGTAGTTTTGGGAACATGTAGGAGCCGGTCGTGACAATGAGAGGCTCCTGAGTTTTTGACGATAACCACCTGAATACACCTATAAATCCGACTTAACACCGAAGTGATAGCTTGGTAAGTTTATTATTAATATTATCAGCTCATTTTAGGTTACTAAGAATGTTAAAAAAAAAAAGAGTCTGAGAAGTAGTCCATCCGAACTCTAAGCAGTAAAGTAGCTAACATGGCGGCTGCCAATGCTGAAGATTTTGGTGTGTTATTAGCTGCAGAAATGGAAAAACAACGCAAACATTTGAAAATGGACATGACTAGCACCTATGGCTAGCACCTATCCAGGCATCTATAGCGAATTTCCAAGAGATGGTGGATACTCTGGAAAAGAGGGTTGCTGTGGTGGAGACCACAGCAGGTGACAACTTTGATGCACTGTTCGAGGCCGAGAAAGATATCGTGGAACTGAAAAAGCTAAACGCTACTCTGACGGATCGCATTGATGACCTTGAGAACCGGTCTAGGAGGATGAATGTGCGCATCATTAACGTGCCTGAAGGTAGCGAAAAGAAAGCAGTCAGCATGATCATGTTCGTCTCAACTCTCCTGAAGGAGTACATGGGAGATACTTTCTCTTCACCACCCAGATTGGAACGAGCTCACCGGGTCTCGTCGCCTTCCACAGCTTCCAAGACCGCGAGCGAGTTCTGAATTGGGCAAGGCGGAACGAAATGAAATACGAGGAACACACCCTGAAATTTTACCCCGACCACAGCGCTCATCTCTCAAAGAAACGCGCAGCTTTCAGGAACGTCAAAGCGGCCCTCTATAAGAAAGGAATTAAATTCAACCTTCTCTACCCTGCCCTTCTCCGCATCTATTACGGAGAGGAAACACTTCTGTTTGAGACGCCTGCGGAGGCTGAAAAATTCTACTCTCAGAAAATTGAGAAAAACCCAGGCAATCTCCTGACGGAGATGGATGCTCTAGCGGAGTTGGAGGATCTGGAGTAGTAACGCAGCATATACAGCAAGTGGTAAAGTAACCTACGTGCATGGGGGAAAAAATAATAAAATAAAAAAAAATAATAATAATAATAAATAAAACTGAACTGTCATGTTTCGGTGGACACTTGATATATTATCTTTGTGTTAAGTCTTAACTCTTACTTAATTGTGGACAATCACTTCAGGTTATAGGTAAATTATTATTTTTCTTCTTTAAGTGATTTTTTTTTTCAGGAGCTCTCTCGAGAGCGAAGTTACAGAACGAAAGTGAGTTGTTGGAAGTGTTTAGATGAGGGACGAATCCTGCCTGCTGCTATTTCAGCAGAGTTAGGAGGGGTTGGGTTTTTTGGGGATGAATGGGTAGACTGGACCCTTTATTTTATTTGTATGTTTGCTGTTTGTAATCTTATCGTTTCTTTGTGTACCACTAATTTATTGGTGTTAGGTAGGCTTACAACTGACGTTTGGTGTGCCAAGGAATACAGGCTAATTTTTTTTGCAATATTGTGTCTAATAAGTGGATATGGCTAATAATAGTGCAAATTGCGCAGGCTCAGCCGTAAGATTTATATCTTGGAATGTTAAAGGCCTCAACGGTCCTGTAAAAAGAGGTAGAATATTCTCTCATATTAAAAACCTAAAAACAGATATTGCTTTTCTCCAGGAAACACATTTAAATAACTCAGACCAATTGCACTTAAAGAAACACTGGGTGGGCCAAATATTTCATTCTAGTTTTAACAGCAAAGCAAGAGGTACAACAATAATAATGCACAAAAAATTCAGTTTAATGCTTCCAGTGTCATCTCTGACCCACAGGGCCGGTATATAATAGTAGCAGGGACACTCTATCAGACACCCGTCTTAATGGTAAATATTTATGCTCCCAACTGGGATGATGCAGGATTTGCGCAAAGAGTTGTGTCTCAGCTGGTGGACCTTGACACTAACCTGCTGATTTTGGGGGGAGATTATAATTGCATAATGGATCCTAACTTAGACCGGTCTAATCCTAAAACACAGACCATTTCTGAAATGGCTGGCAGGTTCTCAGAATTTTTCAACCATGTTACATGTGTGGATCCATGGCGACATTTCAATCCACATACAAAGACATTCTCTTTTTTCTCAAATGTGCATCACACTTATTCTAGGATTGATTATTTTTTCATTCACAGAAAACTCTTGAATTCAGTACAGGCAGTTGAATATTCAACCATTGTAGAATCAGACCATGCTCCCATAATAATGAATCTCACTTTTTGCCAAAACTTCAGTTGTCGGTCTCAGTGGCATTTTAACACCACCATACAGTCAGATAACACATTCTGCACCTCAATTGAGGTAGCCATCAACAGATTCCTTGAAACTAATAAGACTGATGATGTGTCCCCACACTGAAAAAAATTATGCAACCATTTTTGCCATTTACTCAATCATATTTAGTTTTAACACAATTGTTTCATGTTAGCAGGGTAGGACATTATACAATTGTGTTAAAGTATCTAAATATGATTAATTATATGCCAAAAGAGGTTGCATTATTTATTTCAGTGCATCACTTTTATGGGAAACCCTTAAGGCTTATCTTAGAGGAGAGATAATTGCATATTCTTCTTATATTAATAAGGAAAGAAACAAAAACAAAAGTTGATTGAAGCTATATTTGAATTAGATAAGAAGAACTCTACCTCCCCAAACGCATCACTTCATAAGGAAAGAATATCATTGCAAACACAGTATAACTTAATATCTACATCTGAAACAGAATGACTTATTATGAGATCCCGAGGGTTATATTATGAGCAGGGAGAAAAATCAGGACGTCTTTTGGCACATCAACTTAAGTCTAAGTCAGCGGCACAGATTATATCTGAAATTGAAGATGAAACAGGAAGGACCACCACAGACCCCTTAAGAATCAACAACATTTTTAAAGATTTTTATTCTGATTTGTATACTTCAGAATCTTTAAAGGACACAACATTGTTCCGTAATTTTTTCTTAAATCTGGAAGTCCCTACATTGTCTCCTAATCAGAGAGAATGTCTGGATGAACCAATTGAACTGAGGGAAATCAGCTTGGCCATCTCTGCGATGCAAAATGGAAAGTCTCCAGGGCCAGATGGCTTTCAGATCGATTTTTATAAAAGATTCTCAAAACAACTAGCCCCGCTGTTATTGGATATGTTTGATGATGCTATGTCAAATAGTAAATTACCAGTTTCTCTTAATGAAGCAACTATAACTGTTTTGTT
>NW_015152380.1:27818-29231 GCF_000732505.1 Cyprinodon variegatus
ATCA
This sequence comes from Cyprinodon variegatus, assembly GCF_000732505.1. Lineage (NCBI taxonomy): Eukaryota > Metazoa > Chordata > Actinopteri > Cyprinodontiformes > Cyprinodontidae > Cyprinodon > Cyprinodon variegatus. The sequence goes on from NW_015152380.1 coordinate 27,823, forward strand.
TACTGACCGATATCCCTTTTAAACACAGATCTTAAAATCCTCTCTAAATTACTAGCTACACGTTTGGAAAAATCACTACCACATATCGTATCACCTGACCAAACAGGTTTTATTAAAAACAGGCATTTATTCTCAAACATAAGGCGTCTTTTAAATGTACTATATAGCCCCTCATTAACCAATGTTCCAGAAATTGTGGTTTCTTTGGATGCTTTTAAAGCATTTGACTGAGTAGAAATGGACTTTCTCTTTTATGTTTTGAAGAAATTTGGTTTTGGCACAGCATTCATCAAGTGGATCCAACTTCTTTATTCTTCCCCCAAAGCCTCAGTTATCACAAACCACATCCGCTCCAAAAACTTCCCTTTATCCAGGGGTACCAGGGAGGGCTGCCCATTGAGCCCTCTACTTTTCACACTTGTCATAGAACCACTAGCCCTGACTCTCAAATCAACACAATCAATAAGAGGTATTAGAAGATGGGGATTAGAATCAAAACTGTCATTGTATGCCAATGATTTATTGCTTTTTATATCAGATCCATTGAATTCAATTCAGGATATAAACTTAATCTAGCAAAAAGTGAGTGTCTACCCATAAACAGTCTAGCCATGCAAATCTCAGACCAAGCGCTACCATTTCATATTTCTAGGTCAGGTTTTAAGTATTTAGGTATCAATATAACACCTTCATTCAATAACCTCTTTGAGGAAAATTTTGCACCACTTATGTCTAAATTAAACTCAGATTTGCAAAGATGGGATGTTCTACATGTAACCTTGGCAGGCAGAGTGAACTGCATTAAAATGAATGTTTTGCCAACATTTTTATTTTTATTTCAATGTCCTCCTATTTTCTTGCCAAAATCTTTCTTCACTAAACTTGACAAACTTACATCTAGATTTATATGGAAGGTTCAGAACCCTTCAAATTAAGAAGGAGTTCTTACAACGATCAAAGGTGGAAGGGGGGTTAGCTCTGCCAAACTTTAGAGCTAACTATTGGGCAACAAATTTCCATAAAATAGCATATTGGATTCAGTCTGCTGATACAGATTGGTGTGAAATGGAGTACAAGTCATGCGTATCATCGTCCCCTCTTGCTTTGGTTTCCTCTAAGCTTCCAATTAAGATTTCCAGGTTCACTTCCAACCCCGTAGTAACATCTACATTCCGTAAAAATTCAAAAAATATCCAGTGGACTTGGTTTTCAAGATTTGAAGACGTTTCGCCACCTCTCCAGGAAGCTTTCTCAATTCAAATGTCTGGATCCACAGTGAGTTTGAGTCTTATATGGACAAGGCCTTGTATTGCTTGGAAACGTGCAATGGTAACCAATGAATGGGTTGTTTAGTTCCATCGTTAGCCTGTAATATCTGAACCTGTCTATGATTCTAGGGGTCGGTCGTT
>NW_015152380.1:30145-32742 GCF_000732505.1 Cyprinodon variegatus
CAGGTATCGGTATCGGCTGAAACTGCACAGCCAGGTATCGGTATCGGGGCCAAAAAATGGCATCGGCACAACACTATTGATGATATCTGGAAGGGATCATGTCTATGATTGAATTGTATGTTTTTGGAAGCTGGAATCTGAGTCCACCACCTCTGTTTAAAGTTTTTCTCTCTTAACATAGATGGCTTCCTTCACACCCCTCTCAAACCACCTATTTTCTTTATCCAGAATATGGACATTCTGGTCCTCAAAAGAATGTCTTTGCATACTAACATCTACATTAAAAATATGGGCTCAATTCAGAAAGCAACATAATTTGAGGATAATGTTTTGAGTTACACTCCACTATGTAATAATCACACTGTCTCATGGCATAGGAAAGGAATTAAGATGTTTAGTGATCTGTATATTAATGGATCATTTTCTTGCTTCGAGGATCTGTGCTCAAAATATGAACTCCAGCAAAACCCTAACCCTTCCAAGTGAATCACTTTTGGACTTAATTTTGAAGGCTCCTTTTTTTCTGAAAGGTTTCACCACACACTGTTACGCAGTCATCATGAAAACGGACATTGTCAACTTGGACAAGATCAGAAATCATAGGGAGAACGAACTTGGAACTGAAATCTCAGAAGACACTTGGACTGAAACTTTAAAAAGAGTGAACAGTGGCACGTCTTGTGCAAGACTAAATCTCATTCAGTTTAAGGTTGTCCATCATTTGCACTGGAGCAGAGCAAGGATCTCTTCCATATACCCAAATATTGACAGCAACTGTATCAGATGTCATATTAATATTGCAGATTTGACTCATGTGTTCTGGTCTTGCCATCTGTTGTTAGGCTATTGGTCGATATATTTGATGTACTGTCAAAAGCCTTTGGAGTCACTCTACAGCCCTGTGCAATGATAGCGTTATTCGGGGTACCAAAAAATGAAGCAAATTTAACTAAGAACCAAAGAACATTATAGCATTTGTTTCTCTGCTTGCACAAAGGCGAATTCTACTTCGCTGGAAGTCAAGTGCGCCACCTACTGTTGCTCAGTGGTTGAAGGATGTGATGTTATTTTTGCACTTAGAAAAAATCAAATTTGCTATTAGGCGCTCAGACAAATTTCAATCTGTTTGGGAACCTTCCTCTCATACTTTAGTGGCCTCCAAGAACTTCCTCCAACATTGCATTGGATTGAAAGATTCTATGGTTTCAATTAAAAAGCTGAACAAACACAAAGGCATACTTTGTTGGCCAAGAGGACCTTGGAATGGAGATCGAGCTATTCACTCACTGTTTTAATTTGTTTATTCTGATGCCTGCCCACACTACAAAAGCTAAAGTCTACTGTCGGTTCAGTGTTTTTTGGTTTGTTTTTTTGATTCATTACAATCACAATTATTGTAATTATTTTTGGGTCCAGTCTGGGTGGGGGAAGTGTGTGTTTTTTTTCTTATTGTGTATAAAGTTTGAAAAACGGAAAGTCTTTTGTAACCATGAAGACGATCTATTGTTTCTACCTCTGACTTTTCAATAAAAAGATTTGAAAAAAAAAGAAAATGGTAGTTTTAACTTAAATTAAGTCAAAAATATTTAAAATTCCTAAATTATAAATGTATATTGACCTCATAAGAAATAAAATTTCTATTGAACCTAATTCAATAGAAATTTCACTTCATGCGGCTCTCTTAATATATTTGAATCTCCTGCCCTGATTATTTATTCATGCTTTTCTGTGCCCCCATGAAAACACCCTGGCCCCCTCCTGGCCCCCTGGCACATTTGGTCTAGATCCGCCACTGTTCCTCCCCTTCACTAGACGTGGATATACTTTAGTATATTCTGCTGTAAAATTTGTCCTATATTTTTGTGTTTTACTCGAGGATTGACCCTCTGCCGTTTCACAGGATGCACAGCTTTGAGTGGTAACTAGGTGACTGTCAGAGAGTAACCCAGAGAAACTTATCAGACTGATCCAATCAGCTCTCTGATAATCGCCTGGAACGCTGGTGTAACAGAGCATCGCTTTGGACAGATACGCTGCACAGGTTTCACCAGCAACCTCCTCCTCACACCCTGCTCTTTCTTGTTGACTGAGCGACCGCAGTAGTTCTAATCCGCACATGATGTGCAAATTATTGCCTGCACGCTCTCACTCGCATTAAAAAACACCACCTTGCAAAGTCTAAAATCCTGGATAATTTATCCGACTCGCGGGCATCCGTGAACAACTATCAATATCAGGGAGACTCCCGGAACTTCTGAGAGACTTGGGATGTCTGCTAATATAACATTAGTGTTAATGTGTTCCTCAAATGCTCATTACATTTCCATTAGCAAGTATGACCAAGAGTCATTTAGTGGAATCCTGATGTCTATTCGCTGCTAGCTATTTCAAAGAGGGTAAAGAATCATTTAACTGTTGGGATCCAAGGTTTGCCCTCCAGAGGGCGGTGTGGATCCCATTCTGTAGCTTCTGTTTCTGTTTGGATCCCTTCCTGTGAGCTTCTTTTCCTGTTGGGATCCAGAGGCTGCCCCCCTGAGGGCGATGTGGATCCTTCTCCTGGGAGCTGGTTCTCAGCGCACAGCTGTTTCCCATCAGCT
>NW_015152380.1:34201-35409 GCF_000732505.1 Cyprinodon variegatus
GCTCTGCTCATTAACCTCTCCCCATATAAGCTGTGTGACAGCTTCACTCTGAGCCGGATCGTAGCATGTATTACCCACAGCCATGTTCAGCCTTGTGTTTCCTAGCCATGTGTTCCCAAGCCATGTAGCATGTCTTACCATGTTAGCCACGTTTTGCCACGCCTTGCCATGTCCGTTTCCTGTGCTACTCTGCCTGCCTGAACCAGCGAACCCGTGAGTTTTCAGTTTAGTTTTTGATCCCTGAGTTTAACCTGTTTTCTGTCCTCTCTGCCTTCCAGGGCAGATTACCGGTGTTCATAAATAAATATTGGACTTTATCCTGCCTCTGAGTCTGTGAGTTCTGCATCCTTGGGCTAGCAAACCAACCACGCATCATGACATTAACTAAAGGTTATTGGTTCCTGATTAAGCAAATCATTTAATAAAACATTATTTGGCCAAATAATGTTTTATTAACCAGTTGGATTTGCATTGTGAATTGGTCTGAAAACATTCCAATTTCTCTAAATTAGTGAAAAGCTAATTTGATCATTTCCCCAATTCTTCCAGATAAACTTTGGTTTTCAAACACAAAATCCATCTTTAAGTGTAATATGGTTTTCAACCATGTTTTCACTTCCTCTTTGCACATAGTAGTTTAGTTTCACTAGTTTTAGTGAAGAGTTTTTAACTGAAATATGTTTGACTTGGAGCTGAATGATTTTTTTCATAAACTCATATATTTTGAATGGAAATTATGGTGAATATATTCCATGCATGTGCAGAATTATCTGTTTGACCATGATTTGAGCTCAATTCACACTTTCCTTTGTTGTTCTAACACACAGCCAATAGGGCATGTGTTCATAAACAATATATGACAGCCCAAATAATATCTGATAAAAAATTTTTATTTGCCACACCCCTACCAGGGAGGGCAATGAACATTTTAAAATATCACAACAAGATATATATTTTTTTTAAGACTTTGATATTTTGTAGGAATTACAGGAACAGCACTAGACGGGTTTAAATCATACCCATGATCAATTTCATTTTGTTCATGTTAATGACAGATCTTCCTCATGCTCAAAGGTTACCTGTGGAGTACCACAGGGATCAGGACCAATTCTCTTTACTATGGATATGCTGCCAATCTGTAGAATTATTCGACAGCATGGGATTAATTTCCACTGTTATGCTGATGATACCCAGCTATATCTGTCTAT
>NW_015152380.1:38053-39755 GCF_000732505.1 Cyprinodon variegatus
AGCGCAGGACTAGAGCTGGGAAACCAAAGCTAAGGTCTGTTCAAGCTAGACGTGAGACGCTGAAGCAGCAAACGGTCTCTGAGGAAAAACCCTTCTCCACAACCAACAAAGACTCTCCCAAAGTGAACCTCTAGAACCCTCAAGGTACTATCAGAACTCACTTGGAAATCAAATCCTGTCAGCAGTCCATAACTGCTCTGTCTCTCACGCAGACTCCGGTGAAACCAGAACCCAGGCCCGAACCAGTCATCAGTACTTTCTCTGTGTTGTGCTTAATAAACTGGTTAAACTTTTCATCCTTGTGTCCGTCAGTGGTGTTCTGCATAATTGGGTCTCCTTTAGAGAACCCATCATGACAAGGTGTGTTTTTAACAAAACTGTGCTGTAGTTTGTTAGAAAAATGTCTTCTTACCAACCTTCCCTCTCTAACTTTACTGAATGATCAGTAAATCTAATCCTAGTCTGTGATCAGAGGCTGCAGCTGCTCTGTTTCAATGACTGACAGGAAGCTGGAGACACAATTATTAAACCAATCCCTGATTAGTTCATGAATATATTCCAGAGCAGTAGCCTGAGTGAGAACAATGAAGGCAAGTTAATCAGACAGAAAAACATCAAAAGGAAGGTTAGAGGTTTACTTCCTGAGATGAAACTATTTGCTTCATGATAAACATGGTCCAACATCTGCAGAGAGCTAACAGGAGGATTCATGGACAGAAATAATGCTGGTATTGAGTAAGGCTGGAACAAGGCATGTCTTTACTAGAATTAAAAAATGTTTTTCATTTATAAATCAAAATGTTTTCTATATTTCAGTTTCATATTAAAGCAAAAATAAAATAAATACAATGAAATTGTATTTTTTTTAATTGTTTCTTTAGTTGTTCTGTTTAAAATAATCTGATTCAACATTTGAACTAAAACTGAATGAGAAACGTGTCAGAAACACAAAATCAGCAATAAAACAATCCACTAAACTCAGAAATGGGAAAATCTGTTCTGTGAGTAATATTTCTATAAAATGATTCACATGAAATCAGCCTGACCCCTGCTGGACCAACAGGTGAACTACAGACACTTAGAAACACCTCCAACAATGTTTATCCTGAACTCACTGGAGACTGAATTAGTGGAAAAACACCCAGAAAAAACAAATAGTTTAATTAAAAGGATTAAAAATGTTGGATCAGAACATTTCAACTTAGTCATTTCCATTCAAACATTTAGACAGAGCTCACCTCTTTGCAGCTGAAGGTTGGTCTGATTTGAATTCATGAGGGAGACCCATTGACCAGTGTCTCTTTAAGGAAACACAGCTGGGTTCTGGTTGTGGTTTGAGGTTCTGTTGGACCCTGAAGGAAAAACCCTGAATTAAGTCTTAGTCTAATAATGTATTTAAAATTAAACAGTGAAGCCCAGAACTCTAAAGTGTCCCACAGTTGCTCTAGTTTGAAATGGATCCAAATATTCCCGGTTTCACTGTAAACCGTATATTAATGATGGATTAATAATTAGCTCTGATGATAATTAATAAGGGATGATGTTTGGGTTTGTTAGCAGGAACTGAACAATAATCAGAAAGTCTGGATGTAGAACAGTGTTTGATGTGTTCTGATCTTCTATTCTGACAAACTTTCTGTTGGGATCCTCAGGCTTGCCCACCAGAGGGCGGCGAGGATCCTCTTCTGCTCTCTTTGTCTTT
>NW_015152380.1:43382-43726 GCF_000732505.1 Cyprinodon variegatus
CAGTAGAACCAGTTTACCTGCAGTCAGAACTTCACCTGAGATGGAGGAAAGGAGAGCCAGTAGAAACAGGTTCAGAGGTGTCAAGTAATGACGTACAATTACTTCATTACTGTACTTAAGTACACTTTTTAGGTATCTATAATTTACTCCATTATTTAGTTTCTTCCTACTTCTGACTTCTACTCATTACATTTCACACAAGTATCTGTACTTTCTATTCCTTACATTTTTAAAACAAACACGATAGGTTTAAAATTTATAAATATTTATTTCCCGTCATGTGCTCCATCCAATGCAGATCATTGGCTCCACCCACATCTAGTAAAAGCAAGTGTAACTGGAAG
>NW_015152380.1:47786-49033 GCF_000732505.1 Cyprinodon variegatus
GGAGACCAACAAGACCTCCCTCATCCTTGGCCCTATCTCAGAGGATTTTTAGAAATAGTCAAAAAAATTAAGCTTTCAGTTTATATAGTGGCATCTGACTGATTTTTTTAAAGGTTAAAAGACTTTAAAGGGGAGTGGCAGTTTTTTTTTTTCCATTGGTCCTTGATTTTCCGTTATTCCATCATGTTCTACTCTCCCATATAAGTTTAGTGTCATTTGGAGCCGTTCTGAAGATATTCCGTTAGGTTATATCCAAGTAACGTCTTCCTATGGGCAACGACTTGAAGACACAAACTAAACTGTTCATCATTTATTTTTTATGGTACGCCAGCATTCAGAACATGCAGGCCAATCACTGTCCCCCTGACATCCGTCGTTAGATTTCTTATATTTATATTTTTTTAAAACAAAGCGGAGTGTGTATGACATCATCCGTGTGCGCCGGCTACCGTTCCTTCATCCTGTCCACTGAACTGCTGCTAGTTTTCCTCACATGCCTGGAAGATGTCTAGTGCTGCTACCACAGATGATCTCGCTCTCCAAATGGAATTTAACGATTCAGATTAGCTAGCCGAATTAATAGAATGGCAGACATCCCAAGTTGCAAAAACTAATTTCCGGGAGATTATCGTTGAACATTGAATTGTCTACAATCCGGGATAATTCATCTGACTAGCAGGCATCCTTGGGAGTTTCCCTGAACTTCTGGGAGACTTGGGATGTCTGTCAGGTGTAGAGCGTAGCCGCCTGTGGCCCGGGCTTCCTGTCACAACTCCAGTCAGGTGCGCGTTGCATTTGTTGCATTTCTCAGATTCTAGCATTATGAAAACAGTGAGGATGAACATCAGTCAAGCTTCTGAACATTGATGACAACTTCAGGAAGCAAAGGAGCTCAGAGGCTGTGCAGAGGTTGCTGCTTTCCTCCCAGCAGGTTAGTTAAATGCTGCATTGTCAGACCTGGAAACCAGGTGGAAACCAGTACAGTTGAAGGTTGGAACGAGAGCGGGCGAGTGGGAGAGAACAACTAACTGGGCTGGAGGAGTTAAACATGTGGCTGTCTCCTTTAAGTTGGGAATCTAATAAAAATCTGAATCAAACTTTTGGTAAAATCCTGCCTGAAAATGTAAATCTTTAAATAAATGTTTTTTTTCTTTCTGTGCTGAAGCACAAATGAAAGAGCTTTAGAAATCTACAGTTTAAGCCATCGGCGTCGCCAGACCCCATTTACTGGGGCACGTGCCCCAGTA
>NW_015152380.1:49975-52596 GCF_000732505.1 Cyprinodon variegatus
ACACTAACGCAGGTCATCCAGATCTCCCTCACCATCCCAGTCAACAGCTGTAGGTGTGAAAGGTCATTCAGGGTGTTTAGAAGGATCCACACTTGGCTGAGGTGCACAATGGGACCAGACAGGCTCCATCATCTTGCTATTTTATCAGTTGAAAAGGAAGAACTTTCTAAGCTGAGTCACAAGTGACTGACCGCTTTGCAAAATTGAAAAATAGGAGGTACACTTTAATGCTCAATAAATAAGAGAAAAACTTAGTTCGGGTTGAGTTAAACTTTCCCCTAAACTAAAACTTGGAAACCTAGGAATTAATGATTACTTCAGAATGTGTATAAGGAAACTTTTTATTTTTAGAGTTGGGAATGTCTTATTTTTTATAACTGCAATGTTGAAAATGTTCATGTTTGTTAAAACAAATATACTCTTACACTCATTAATATCTCAACTGGTAATTTTGGTAGGAATATATCAGGGTGGGGCAGTGTGCTTGTCTGTATTTGTGTATGAAGGAGGGGCATATGCGGCCCCTGGTTTAAGCCCAACCTTCATGACTGCTACCTTCTGAGTTCTAGAGGAGGATGAAGGACCTAAAGTTGTTCTCAATCAGAGCAGCGGCACTCAGACATAGTTTCACCCAAATCACAGGAAAAAGGAATAATCTAAGAAATGAATAAAGAGGAAAAAAGTGTTCAGAAGTAACTAAGTGATCAGAACATCTGATTTAGTGTTTGCTAAATGATGTTAAGGAACATAAAATATTTATATTATGTTGTTTTAAATAATGAATATATAGCAAATACAGTTTAACCAATTTCAGGTAAAGTTTTTTATTGTACAACTGTTGAAACTGATTCTTCTAGCATGTAATGATCAGAACAGGTTTAGTTTCTTCCAGTTTCCAGACTCTGTTTACTGTCTGTTCACTTGGCTTCAAATGATCCAACAGAAGCAGCAAATAAAATCAGATGAAAACAAAGAAGCTCAGGTCCTAAAAATTAGTCTCAGTTAAACATGAACTGAAGTTGTTTGTAGGTGTTTCACTCTAGGGTTTCAGTTTTTCATGACTTTGAAAACTTGTCTGAAGTCCATTGTTGCAGAACTTTACTGTAAGATTTGTTAGGAAAAGTACTAACTTCTACCTGCATGGATGCATCTGTGTTCCAGCTGGAAGTTTTGCTTTGCTTTTTTTGTGGCAGCAAATTAAGTTTAAACAAAACCACCACATAAAGTGCTGGAATGAAAAAAATAGCTTCTTAGTCTTGTTAAATGTAACTTGACCAAAATTAAGTGCCTCTGTGATTTAATAATTGTGATTTCTTAAATTGTGATTGGATTGTGAATTAAATTAATAGCCCATCCATCCCTATGGTCACTTTGCTTTATTTTGCTTTATATTATAAGCAGTTTATGATAATGTCATAAATATTCTAAAACCTTGATGACAGTATGTTTAAATAAAACCCGCAGCCATTAATAATTCAAAGTAAAGTAATTCGTTATCAATAAACAATTTATTGTGAAACATTGCTACGTATAAGTAATAAAACAAACAACTAGTGAATGATAATGATAAGTGTCCTATAAACACAACTTACTGTAGTTATTACAGAGATAATTACTTTATAATAGATATACGTTTATTTTATAACCTACCACCCTGCATCTAAAGCTGCTCAGTTTGTAATTAAGAACTATTTTATGCTATAAATATATAGTAAATATTAACTATATGGGTCTGATGTTTAGGGTACAAAGTACAAATACTTCCTTATTTTAGTTAAGTTGAAATGTTGTCTTTCTATAGTTTACTGGAGTAATTATTCTTTAAACAACTTTTTACTTTTACTCCTTACATTTAAAAAAATAGACTGGTTAGTTTTGTTTCATTTAAGCTCATTTTCATTATGGCCTGTTGGTATTTAAAGAAAATAAAAACCATCAAAATGATTATTTTCATCCAGACAATTAATTTCTCTGTGGTCGGACTTGGTGCTATCCCAACTTGTTGTTCACCACAAACCAAAATAGTTTGTCAAGATGATGCAAAGTTAAATGTGACCCCATTAGTTATAAAACTAAGAAAATTAAGTCTAAGGAAGTTATCATCCAGCATTGGAGAAAAATCTTCCTTTAGTAGGGTAGTGCTGCAAAGCTTCTGTCCTTAACATTTTTTGATGCATTACTTTTATAATTAATAACTTTTTATAATTAAGTCGTTTTAAAAATGATACTTTAACACAGTTTACCCTCTAACTTCTAGCAAAGTGTTTTTAAACAACAGGATTTCTAATAAAACCAGGCGGGGGCGCGGGGGGCGCACGCACCCCCCTTTGGGATATGGCAAACCGATTGGGCCAATAATCGTCCGTACAATAACACGCAGTTCCAATTCGCGCGTCACCGCGCGTTTCCAGTCAGAACGCGCGGTGACGTAAAAAATGCGCGCTCGAGTAAAATACGGGTTGGAACTGCATGTTATTGTACGGACGATTATTGGCCCATTCGGCTTGCCGTACCACAATGGCGTTGTTGCGAGTACGAGGAGACCTGAAGATTTAAGGCCAAACAAGAAAACCAGACAACCATCTCTTTTAAGATTCTGGTCCAATCCAACAGAAGGGTAA
>NW_015152380.1:55519-56911 GCF_000732505.1 Cyprinodon variegatus
TATCTGAGGCTATATCCAGTATGAAAGGTGGTAAGAGTCCGGGGCCTGATGGAATTCCAATTGAAATATATAAAATTTTTCATTCCAAACTGATACCTCCTATGCTAGACATGTATCAAGAATCCTTTAGTAAAGGATCTCTCCCTCCCTCACTTAATACAGCAATCATCTCCCTTCTCCTGAAGCCAGGTAAACCTGCAACTCAATGTAGCTCATATAGGCCAATTTCTCTTATTAATAATGATGTTAAAATTCTGTGTAAGGTGTTAGCTGGGAAGTTGGAGCTACTTTTACCCAAGATGGTCCACCCTGATCAAAATGGTTTTGTACAAGGAAGACAGGGTTTTCACAACATCAGAAGGGTGTTTAATGTAATTTTTGAAAAATCTGAAGCTCCAGACAATGCCATCCTGTCACTAGACGCAGAGAAGGCCTTTGACAGGATAGAATGGCAATATATGTTTGCTGTTATGGAACGCTTTGGTATAGGAGGGAAATTTCTTAGCTGGATAAAGTTGATTTACTCAAACCCACAAGCTGAAATTTTAACCAATGGTTTAACTTCATCTCCTTTCAAACTAAAACGTGGAACAAGGCAGGGCTGCCCCCTTTCTCCCCTGTTGTTCACATTGGCCATCGAACCTTTGGCTATGGCAATTCACAAACACGATAATATAACTGGTATAAGATTAGGGAGCTTAGAGCATCGTATAGCCTTGTATGCAGACGACATAATCCTGTTTTGCTCCAAGCTGGATAGCACCATCTCCACGATAGCTGATTTAATTAAGTCCTTTGGAGTTTTCTCAGGATATAAGGTAAATGATGCTAAATCTGAAATACTGTACCTATCAGAAAACGAACGCCTCAATCCCCCAGTTTCAACTCCTTATGTAGCGTCTAAACATGGATTTACTTATCTAGGTGTTAAAGTTACCCCTACAATAAATAATATCATTCCAACTAATTATAACCACCTTACAGAATCAGTTATGCAATTAATAGAAAGATGGTCTAGACTACCCATTTCCTTAATAGGTCGGATCAATATTATTAAAATGACAATTTTGCCAAAATTTTTATACCTTTTCCAATCATTTCCACTTTCCCCTCCCCCCTCCTTCTTTAAGGAGATAAATAAAACTTTTTCCAATTTCATTTGGAACGGTAAGCGTCCTAGAATGAGACTGTCCCTTTTGTATCTACCTTATGACAGAGGTGGTCTACAACTGCCTAATTTATTATGGTATTTCTGGGCAGCCCAGATCAGGGCAGCTATGTTTTATTTTGTTTCCAAAGAGCCCCCAGCGTGGGTTACAATGGAGTCCCAGCATATCTCTATTCCTTTAAACTTATACTTGTATTCATCAGACAGGAAAAAACTTATTAAAC
>NW_015152380.1:58233-59790 GCF_000732505.1 Cyprinodon variegatus
AAACATGACATTCCCACTAAACATTTCTATAAATATCTGCAAGTTAGGAGTTTCATTTTATCCAAGCAACAAAATAATCTTGATCTGCCCCCCTTGTCTTCACTAGAAGACATTATTGTAAATCACCTATATAACAGAGGACAGGTGTCTCTAATTTATTCCTTGTTTGTTGACAAATGTAAAGAATCTCCGGCCAACATGCTAAAAGCATGGGAAGCGGACTTGGGTGGGAACTTGTCGAGTGAGGAGTGGTCAGAAGCCTGCAATTCGATTCATACACAATCTGCTAACACAAATTCCAAATTGTTACAATACAAATGGCTGACTAGGCAATACATCACTCCAGTTAAATTGCATCATTTTAACCCTAATATTCCTGACACTTGCATTAAATGTACTTCCCAAAAGGGTTCTTTATTCCATTGCATGTGGGCGTGTCCTCGAGTGTTGGCGTTTTGGAAGGATGTATTGATTGTGATAGGTCAGATGATAGGTAAAAAGGTTCCTTTGAATCCTAAAATGTGCATCTTGAATATTTATCCTGAAGACTTTGTTATCCCAAACAACTTGAGATCCTTACTTAATGTCTCCTTTTTGGAAGCCAAACGCTGCATTGCACTCTCTTGGAAGAAGGAGTCTTTATGTGGAATTTCTCAATGGACCACGCAAATGACGTTCTACTTTGCACTTGAGAAAATCAGTTATTTTACTAAGAATAAGCTTGATAAATTCTGGGTGGTCTGGTCTGTCTTTTACACTTGGCTGTGTCAAAATGATATCCAAATTGATGGTTGGAAAAAAGATTGGTTATAAGGCCTCATGGTGAGGCAAACTGATGTTTATGTAGGTTAGTCTATTGAGGGTCTGCTGCACCCCCCTTTTTTATTTATTTATTTATTTTATTTTATTTATTTTATTTATTTTTTTATTTTTCCCCCCTCCACCTTGTGTATATGTACTTTGGATTTTTGTCTGGTCAAGTTTAATTATTTGTAAGTGTATATATGTATGTTTCTTGTTCTCCTGTTAAAATCAATAAATAAATGTTTAAAAAAAAAATAAATACTAATTACTTTTAAGTATATTCAGTTGTGTGCACCTGGTGATATGTGTTCAGTGAATTTAATAATTTACGATAAAAACACAACATTAAATTGTTTTGTGGCTCCTCCTGAGATTACAAGGTTCAGCTGCTCACAAAAACTATTTTCTTTTCCAGATGAACAACAAGGACCGTGTTTCGATGTAAAGACAACTGAAGAGCCGGCGCTCAACCAAGCGGATTTGCCCCAAACAACTTATGACATAGGTTAGTAATAGTTGTATTTTTTTCAATGTCAAAACAACTAATTTTGATTTACATGATTGACTTTTTATAATTAACCTTTTATAATAATTAATATTTAATAATATTATTTTATAATAATAATTACTATTAACCTTTTATAATAATTATAATAATTATTTCATAATAAAGCAAGACTATACAAAATCTTCATGTAGGCAGATTTACAACTCCACCAGCACCCATGCAAAATTGACAATGTAAATATCAAT
>NW_015152380.1:59844-60902 GCF_000732505.1 Cyprinodon variegatus
TGTTAAAAATAAGAATGGTATCCTTTATGAAAACATTACTAACTTTTATCAATTGGTAAGGATCCAAATCAATAAATGCTCTAAGCACATGCTTGGAGTCTAAGGGAGTCTTGTTAACATTGTGATATGATAACTACAAATCTGGTGTTATTTTGTTTACAGTGCATTTAATATTTTACAATAAAAATACAAATTAGGGACTTCCGGTCATGTCGTGGTGCTGAACGGACGTGCGGTGGAGCCCTCTCCAATTTCCTTCTAAATACTAAATTAACAATCTGTTTTTGTTTTTGCTTCTTGCCTCTTTGGTTAACTGTACTAGTTATCGCTGACCAGATGGCACCAAAGATCACAAAACCGAACTCTAAAAAGGCTTTAATAATGTCTATGCTGAGCCCAGTGCAACAGTCAAGGAGTAGCAGGCTAGCTAGCACTAGCATAGCCTACAGCGACGGGGCAGCTTCTCCCCCTGTTGGCAGTAACTCTTCGGATATGCCTCTCGTCAACAATGAATCCGCAGCCACAGGGGGAAATGGTCTGGCTGCCATCGAAGCAGGTAGCACCAATGACCTCGTGGCGGCTATTAACTCGATGAAAGATGACTTTGGGAAGAGATTTGATAGCCTGCTGACGGCTATCCAGGGGGTGCAATCGGATATAAAAAGTGTTGCCGCACGTGTTACTCAAGCGGAGGACCGAATCAGCGCTAACGAGGATTCTGTTGCTTCTCTGCAAGCCGATAACACTGCTACGAAAACTACCATTGAAGCTCTGCAACTAAAGATAGACGACCTGGAAAATCGTAGTCGCCGTTCCAACCTCCGTCTTATCGGTCTCCCTGAGGGGACTGAAGGTTCTGACATGTGTGCATTTCTGGAGAAATGGCTGCCTGAAGTGCTTGGTGCGGAAACGTTCCCGATCCCGCTGATCATAGAGAGTGCACACAGAGTCGGGCGAGTTGACGCTGCGGGGACGCGGTCCAGAGCGGTGATCATGAAGCTGCTGAACTACGCTGACAAAGTCCGGATCATGAAGGCTGCCAGGACGAAGGGAGAAAT
>NW_015152380.1:65951-69304 GCF_000732505.1 Cyprinodon variegatus
ATAGACATATTTGCCCAGAAGCATCCCAGAAGGTTGACATTTGTAAACCCATTATCATCATCATTAAGTTTGTAGTAGAGAACAATATTCTTTGTGTGGTTTAACTTTGTTTTTTTGTTTTTTTTTTTCAACAGTTTATCTTGTTGAAATATATTCAAAACTCCTTTGTCTTACTTGAACCATACTTGAACCCAAGTTTTTTTATTTCATTTTCTGTGTAAATATAATTTCTGGAAATAAAGAAACTCCTTGTTTGATTAATTGTTGATAAGGATCATTTTTTTCTTCAAACTACCTTTTATCCGTGTGCATGCTTTAAAAAACCGAGAGATCCTTTTTTAATTACAATAATGTAATCATGCTAATTCTACTTATGTTCATCCATTAAAATTATCAATTAAAAACCCTTGGATGAATAATTAGGGTAGTGTGAAAGAGTGAAGATGGTATTCTTTGGTCTTTTAGCCTCACATTGTCTTGACCTTTGACCCCATGACCCTTAGGTGCACACCCCCCTTTGAAAAATCCTGGATCCGCCCCTGAAAGCTGAATGGTTGGGACTCCTCAGTGAAGGACTGATGCTGGGCTTCTATGCAGCAATATTAGTGCAGAGCGCACAGCTATGAAGCGCAGATAGAGCAGGTGGAGCACGCGCAGAGACGGAAGTGAGCACGAGGACAGTGGTTGGAGAAGAGCTGAGCGCGCGCATGTTGTCTCACTGTGCCCAAATGTTGCTCCATAGTGTTCTGGTTCTGTTTGGTTCTGATGGGTCTGTAGTGTTTCTGTCCTGTTGAATCCTGCTGGAAACACTCGCTGACATCCTGACATACTTCATCATCTTCCTCATCCACTGACAAAGTTCTTCTACCCTCCACCTCTCTATTTGAGCTGCTTTAATAGTTCCTGTGTTTGAGCTGCTGATTTCTGATGAGACTTTGACAGATATGTTTATCAAATATTTAGCAAAATATGGAACAGATCACTTCCTGTTTTACTTCCTGATTGATTGAGCATGAGACGAAACGTTTCAATGCGGATTTAAAATACCTCAACAAGTATCCCCCACCCTCTGCGGTGGAGGAACATATTTCACTTCAAGCCAAATAAAAGTTTTAAAAACGATCATAAAGTATTTAGTAGAAAGTGTCAGTGCTCACCCTGGTTACTGTCTGAATGTCTGCGACTTCAAATGGAGTCTGAAGGAAATAAAATGAAATACTTTCAGTTTCACCTGATCACATGATTGGCTGCTGCTTCCGCATGCGCAGCTTTCTACAGGCGAGTCACCTTTTTCAGGCATGGCTAAGATATGAAAGAAAAAACTTTGCAACTAAAAGTTGTTTTTAAAATCTCCAATAAATCACTCAGAGGTCTGAAGCAGCAGCTGCAAACTGTTTATTAATCATTAAAGATATAAAACAAAGAAATAGTCGCCGTTTTTTTTATTAATTTAATTTCATTAATTTTATTTTTCATCCTTTTTCCAATGTATTATATGTTTCACAATCTTTAAACACAATGACAATAAAACATTTCATGCAATAAAAGGAGCAGAAAGAACATTCTCACTAACTTCAGCCTCATTCCTGTTTTAAAATCTATAAATCCAGTCAGAAAGATTTTTCTATGTCTTTGAAAATACACATAGAAATATACACAATATTCTCAATGTTTTTCCTCCATCATCCTCAATTTTTCTGTTTTTTTTATCTTCCCTTTCTTCTCTTTTTCTACTTTTAGATTTTTACAACTTTTTCATAAATATGAGAGATTTTGTTTGTATTTATAGTTAAGCTGATAATATTTAAACATCAGTTGAAATCTTTTCCACTTTTTCACTTGAGCTACAGAAACACATTTATTTTAGTTTGTTTTTTACAAAAATGTATTTAGGCATTATTTCTTATGCTAGTTTCTCAGTTTGCAGTGAAAATGTTTGCAGACCAGCTGGTCAGAGGCCAAACTTTTTGCTAAACTCATAGTGTTTGTAGAACGATCAGGTTCTTCAGTCGCCTTGATTTCATAATCAGTCCTGATGCTCTTTTGGAGCGGAGCAATTAATATTTGTTATTTCCCTCTTTTTTACAATGAATAAAGACATCAAAGCTTTATTTTAATGATTTTTAATGATTGCATATTTTTACTAAAGCATGATTGTAGATGCATAAAATCTTGCTCAACAGATTTCATATTGATATCAATTCCTGACAGAAGGAAATTAGTATCATCTGCAAAGAGAACGAATCCCAGTGTCTGTGATACATCACAGACGTCATATATATAGACAATAAAAAGTTTATTCCCCAACACTGAGGGACCCCGCCTAGAATTATACTTAATTTAGAGTCATGGTGACTCACATATTCCCTGCATTGCTGTCTAGTTGTTAAATATCTTGTGACCCTGTTTAGCTCTAAACCTCTTATTCTATATGTTTGCTGCGATTGAGAGAATCAAAAGCTTTTTTCAAGTCGATAAAAAACTCCAACTGTATTAGTTTTATTTTGTCATGTTTGAAAAGAACAGGCGTTTTAACGCGAGTGTCATATTTTTATTTTTTTTTGTCAAATACAATATGACTGCAGTACTCAGAAGACACAGCAGATGGCAGCATAACAGCCTCTCCAAACAGAAAGCAAAGATATAGGCCTGTAATTATTAAGACTGAGCTTAATACCTGTTTAAAATGATGTACAATCTTTTTATTTATTCAGGAAAGACACGCAGTTATTGATTTCACCAAGGTAACGGGTTTGCAGCTCTTTATTTTCACATTTCCAACTATCATTAATATGTGAGGGAATAGATTTGGACCAATATTAACAAAAACTAGAATTAATCTCAATATTTTGCTCATTAATCAAGAAGGATGTTTAACTAGGATTTACTGTCAATGACATCTCCTAACACTTTCAACATTCCTTTAATATTGTCTTTTCTTTCCAATACCAAATTTGTGTAATCTTTATTTGCATGTCTGATTATTTTTATAGGTCTTGTATCATTTTTCAATATTTTCTGACTTATATTTTTATATTAAATTAAAGCCTTGATTCAATCTAATTTAATTAAGTTTATTTATATGTTGCTAATTCACAGCATGTCATTTCAAGGCCCTGACTGGATGTTCAACCAGAACATCCAGTCAGATTGGTTCAAAGTTTTCAATCAAAGGAAAAGCAGCTGATTGCATCGACTCATTGACTCTTCAGTATCCCCACATACCAAGCATGTCTTTAATGACAGTGGAGAGGAAAACTCCCTTTGAACAGGAAGAAACCTCCAGCAGAACC
The DNA here is from genome assembly GCF_000732505.1 of Cyprinodon variegatus. Lineage (NCBI taxonomy): Eukaryota > Metazoa > Chordata > Actinopteri > Cyprinodontiformes > Cyprinodontidae > Cyprinodon > Cyprinodon variegatus. Next base: position 69,245 of record NW_015152380.1, read on the forward strand.
AGGCTCAGTGTGAGCGGCCATCTGCTGAGGCCGACTGGGATTCAAGGAGACAGAAGCAGA
>NW_015152381.1:0-400 GCF_000732505.1 Cyprinodon variegatus
CATCCTGGAGAGGATTTTAGTCAATCATCTTCTCTGCAGACCGGGTGACACCAGCTGCTGCAGGAAGTTCATCCTCTGCTGGGCTTTCTTGGTGAGGGAGTTGATGTTCAGCCCCCCCTTTAGGTCCTGTGGGATGATAGTTCCCAGGAAGCAGAAAGATTCCATAGTGTCAATAGTGGAGACCCAGAGGGTGATGTCGTTGGAGAACTTCAGGAGCTTTGCAGACTGGAAACCGCTAACAGCTGCTAGTCCTGCAAACACAGACTCACTGCCTGTGCTGCATTGTGCCCTCATCTTTGTGAGAAACTGAAGCAGTTTGAAAGCAGTTCACACTGAGGTCACACACAAGCCACAAAACATTCGGATTCCACCAAAAATTGGAACTAAGCTTGAGGCCTGC
>NW_015152381.1:1871-6385 GCF_000732505.1 Cyprinodon variegatus
AACCACAAGTATTCTTTATTTAAATCGCAAGCATTCTGGTTCTCAAACTAGTGTCCTTTGTCCTTAAGTTTTAGCTGGACCGCAGAGTCTTGTCCAGAGGAGGGCGCTCTTCTGTGTTGGGCCATGCGTCTGTGGAGAGGTTGTTTGGTTTCTCCAATATAAAGATCAGATCATTGAGCTGCAGACACTCTGCTCAGATTAGGTCTTTGGGAGGAACTAGTCTCTCTGACCTGCAGTCTGAGTCCAACCTTAATGCTCATCGTTCACATCATCAGTGTTCAGTTTATACAGTAAAGATAAAACACGATTTAATGCCAATGAATGAAGAAAAGCTTTTCAGTGCCTGAGATTCTGGCGTTTGCCAAAGATTTGCTGCCGTCTGTTTCCTTTGGCCTGTTGCTTCATTCCTGCAGGACGCTGTAAACCAAAGGCTGATGGGTAATTAATACGACCCTGATCCAAGGCGGAGCTCAGAGACGGGCATCACCATCTTCAACAAACACCAGTGATGTTATCCTGTTTGTCATGAAGAATCAGCTGCAGCTAACCTTTCCTCAGGCAGCGGCAGGCGTGATGTCACCTGACGCCATGCTGTGGACCCTGCCTCCCCTCTCTGCACAGAACGGCTCCGTTCTATCAGGTTCAGTGCTGAGGTCAGGTTACCGCCAGCTGCAAGTGATACAGCGTCATAAATACCCTGCTTCATAAATACTGAGCAGGCGGAGCAGCTGCTGGGAGGCTGTTAGCAGTCAGAGCAGCAGCAGAGCTCAGATGGATATTTCTGTTCTGCCCAACAGCAATCACCCAGAGAGGTTGCTGCAGCTGGATGTTGGGATGTTGGATGCCAGGCGCGGCCTGTCCCAGGTCGGAGCCATCGTTTCCAGTCAGAGACGGTGGCAGAACAGGGTCTATTGGCAGGTACGGATCAACGTTGACCTTTGACCCCAGGCTAGCTGCAGGCATTTTAAAGCAGACTAACCTGCGTCTCCTTTCTTTGTTATCATCACAGATTAAGTCGAGAAATGAACTGAGGTTCAGCTAAATTCTCAAAGGTTTAACTTTAAATAGATTTAAAATAAATAAACTGATTTCTGGTAATAATGAGAATTAAGATTCATCATCTAAATAAAAAAACACTTTTCATAACAATTAAGTCCTGAAAAAGAGTCTAAAGTAAATTTCATGGTGATCATTTAATTTTTTGAGCGGTTCTAAGAAACTGAGTCTGAGAAATTAACCGATACGATGAAAGTAACCAGGTCACAGTTTTTATTTCCAGTAACTCCATAACTCATAAATATGGGCTTAGACATTTTTCCCATAAGTGGCTGGAATGTAGTCAGAGTGAGTTTAGTAATAGTGACCTACCGATGGACCAGTGGTCAGAGGACCTGGCTTTGATTCCAAGAGTTAAACACGATAAAGCTTCTTCTCTAGAGCGTTCTGATTGGCTGCATCACAGCAAACTATTAATTCTCTGGAAAAAATAAATAGATTTAAGACATTGAGCATAAATTCTTCCTCAATTCAGCAGCAACTCGGTCCAGTTCATTTCAGTTCCTTTTCACAACTAATTATATCTCAGGTTTCCTTATAGATCCAGATCAATCAGATCATCCAGTCAGGTTAAAAGTTTCTATCTGAGGAAAAGCAGCTGATTGCATCCAGACTGCAGGATTTTCTATGATTGTTCCTGATGTTCCTAACAGAGCACTTCGCTCTCAATCTGCAGGTTTACTAGTGGTTCCTAGAATTTCTAAAAGTAGAATGGGAGGCAGATCTTTTAGTTCTCAGGCTCCTCTCCTGTGGAACCAACTACCAGTTTTAGTCCGTGAGGCAGACACCCTGTCTACTTTTAAGGCTAGGCTTAAAACTTTCCTTTTTGATAAAGCTTCTAGTTAGAGTGGCTCAGGTTATCCTGATCTATCTCTATAGTTCTGCTGCTATAGGCTTAGACTGCTGGAGGACATAGGGACCCCTTTTTCATCATTCTGCTGCAATGCAGTTCAATTCAAATATACTTTATTAAACCAAAAGGGAAATTAAATGTTGTCAAAAGTCATAACTCATAAATAATACTTTAACCAGCTGTTGCAGGCTGGAAGGATCTCCTGTAGAGGTCTGTCTGCAGTGGATCTGAAGAAGCCTCTGACTGAAGACCCTGTGTTGGTGTCTAACAGTCAGGTGAAGAGGACGATCACTGCTGTCCATCATCTGCTTCCTTGGACTGCAGCCTGCAGCCAGAGCAGAGAGTCAGAAACAGTTTGGGGCCTTAAAGTCCTGGAGGTGTACAGTTCCTGAAGACAATCAGGTTTGCAGCCGATAACTTTCTCCATAGAGATCATTCAACTCTGCAATCCAATCAATAGAGACGTTAGCTGCATAATCCAGTCAGATGATGAAGGCCGAACTGTTGGGCTCATCCTGACTGCTGCTCCCTGATTGGTCAGGCTGCAGTGCTTCAGTGCATCTCAATAAGTAATATCTTTAACTAATAAATCTCTAATTATTAACCCCCCCCCCCCTCCAGTGAGTCAGATTCTTGACTTAAACTTTGGATGATGTGCTTCCAGTGAGTCATGAATCTGCTGCTGTCAGTGAGAGAAGAACAATGCAGAAGTTCTGAAGGTATCAGATGCTATAAATGCAGATTTGAAGGTTTTCATTGATGCAGGAAATAGAAAACATTCAATTTAATGTGAATGTCTGCCACTAACTTAGGGTGAGCTCTCCTGTCAGTCAGGGTTCGAGCGCAGTGCCTGGTTTATCAAACATCTATAGACTAATGAGACGTTGTGACACCCAGCCCCTCTCTTTGTTCTCTTCTCTGTTGTTGCCGTTGGTAACCATGCACTAGAGTTAATCAGCTGGTTCATTTAGCTTCATATCAGCATAATGAAATATAGAGAACAGAACGGGAGCTGAACCCTCGTATGCAAGCAGGAGGCGTAGCAGCGGATGGTTTTATAGATTAGGATCCTCTGCAGAGGTTAATAACTGCCGCCTGATGGATCCTTCGCTCGGATCCTTACCTACTGAGGGACGGTGTTGAATCCTGGGAAGGAGACTGATCCTGAAGCTGCCTTAGAAACATAGAAACTAAACCTGATTAGTTGTTTTCTGCTGGATCTGATTAAATTGACTCCATGTTGTTTTTTGACAGAGGGAACAGACGGCTCAGCCTGGAAGCCAGAGGTTCACAGAGGGCCGATCCGTGGCGTTTGTGGACAGATATCTGGAGAAGCACATCACACCAGTTACTCTGAAGTCTAACATCAAGACCAATCCTCTTTATTTGGAGATGAAAGACAGGGACATGGTGGACAGCGAGGAGTTTAGGCCTTCCTGGACCATCCAGGAGTATGACTCACAGACCATCCATGGAAACCTGGCAGATTATTCCAAGGTATTTCAAGGACTAGCAGAGGCTGGAGATTGAACTGCTCCATCAGGGACACACAGACACATACCGTTCCACCACTGAGGGAGGGAACCAGAGTTCCCAGTGAGCGCCGCTGCCCAAATTAAATCACATTTAAAATTAGATCCTAGTTAGAAAACAAAAAAAATAAGTTTAATCATTTACATTCTTCAAAAAACAGCCAAGAAACACCAGTTTGCTGCAAAGAGTCTTTTAACAGCCGCCATTTCTGAGTTAGCAAGCAGTGACAGCTGCGCATTGAACCGCCGTTTGGAGCATAAAGGGAAACTTCCTGTTGATAGAAGGAAACCTGCAGCCCTTCAGCAGCAGCTGCTCTGCTGACAACAAGCAAACACATCTACACCTTCTACTAAACAAAGCCACCATCAGGGATTAAACCAGGAGATCCTGGTTTAACGAAGCCTTGGCTCGGTTTAACCCAAGCAGTAACATCGGTTACCATGGTGATTTAGCATTGATTTACTGCGCAGCCAGTCTGCTCCATACCAGGGGTCCGTTTCATGCAGCAGGTTTATTAAAAACGTAAAGTTTTCTAAACCTGAAATTAGGCAAACTCTGAGTTTTCCGTTTGACAAAGACAGTTTCCTCATCATCTGTTGCCATAGTAACATCCTCCCACAGCTAAATCCCTGGAGGAAAAGGAATTACTTTAGGATTAGGATTGACTGGATGATAACAACCTGAAGCCGTTCTATGGGCCTGATAGCTGCTAATAACATCATTTATTGGGATGATAACATCTGGAGAACAGCTGCAAACAGCCACTGAGTTAAAGAATGAATCAACATGAGGAGGAACCCATGAGATGATGAACAGGTTCTATTTATTAGAACAATGTTTTTATTCTTCATCTTCACCTGCTGACAGAATATTTCACCTAAATAGATCCACTGATCTACGACCGTTCAAGAAATAATCTCATAATATTTTCACAGTAAAAACAAACATGGCAAGCTGTTTTCATATATACTAGTTTTACTGGATATGTATTCCTGATATCTAAAAAATAACATTTTTCTTTGTCTAAATGAACATTTCAAAGAAAATGACATTCTCCACATCTAGAATAAAC
>NW_015152381.1:7545-10278 GCF_000732505.1 Cyprinodon variegatus
TGGATGATCTGGTGAACTGGAAAGTGACCTGAGATGATATGATGTGAATTGGAGCTATAGAAATAGACTGAATAGAATTGAAACAGACCCCAGGCGAACAGCCAGGCTGTTTCATATCTGAGGAATTTACCAAAGCAGTTTAAACCACCTTGTCATTCACACACACATCATGGTGGTGAGCTAGCACACTGCCTTGCCCAAGGACAGGCTGACACTAAAAGCTGGAGCCGGGGCTCGAACCGACAACCCTTTGATTGCAGGGTGAAGTCCTGCACCCGGCGCCGCTGTCGCTCAGTGTTATTGTCAGATACAGCCGCCATGTTGGTGGTTATTTTAAATGAGGCCAGCTGACAGCCGGGACAGAACTGAAGAGTGTTTGCTGATCCTGAACTTAATTATTGCATCTATGAATGAATCCAGCTGAAAAATGTTGGGGCTCCTCAGGGCGGCTGCATGGCCAGGTATCGGCCCTACGGGGGCCTCTGGGGGGCCCTGATGTAGGGCATCATGGACACTTCATTTCATATTAACTGTATATACTTCAGTGATGGTATCAAGGGGTTGCTGTATCTATATCTGTAGTTCTATATCAGTTGTTCTGTTTCTTTCAGCTCTTTACAGCTGATGAAGTTTAGTCAGCATCTCTTCTGTCTTCCTTCTCATTTCTCTCCTATTTTTCAATGCAGCGTCTAAATAACCTGAATAATTCCATCTAGACCTGCTAATGAAACTATTTCCATAGAACTCGAGCAGAGCTCTATAGCCACAACAATAACGCTTCACTTGAAGAATAAAATCTGTTGGACTCTTTCTGGCATTAAGACGATTCTTATTTCCACACTGCCTGAGAGGACACTATATAAAAATAAAGTAAAATACTTTTTGCATCATTTAATCCAGGCATCCCCAAAGTGGGTCCTGCAGCTTTTAGAGGTCTCCTTCCTCCAGCACAGCTGATTTTAATTGAAAGCTCCTTAACAGGCTTTTGCTGAACTGCAGTCATCATAATCAGCTGTGCTAAAGCAGGGGAACCTAAACCCTGCAGGACCGACCTTCAGGAAGCCTGATTTAATCAAACCCTGCCAGCTGTTTATGGATGATGGCTGCAGTTTGGTGCAGCAGCTGTTCGCCCACAGCAGCAAGAGACGGAGGTACGAGTGAACTAAACAAAACGTACAATATAAAAAAAAAAATAAAAGACCAACTGTTCCGGATGAAACGTCTCTGCCTCAGCAATCACCTGTAGCAGTTTTTTCTCCTTATAATCAATCCCTTTGCCCAAAGTTTCTGTTTCCTTCTTTAATTACAGAAAATATTCCATAAAAAAAAAACAAGAAATCTTAAAGTCATGATTTTTGCTGTTTTCTTTTTTTTTTGCAAATACAGGATGAAAAAAGTGCAAAGGATCTGGACTTCTGGCTTGAGGACCTCTACACTCCAGGATTCGACTCCCTGCTCAAGAGGAAAGAGGCAGAGCAGCGTAGAAAACGACTTTCTAGAATCCTTCCCTTAGTTGTTGTGCTGCTCTGCGTTTGTCTCACCGTCATCATTGTTCCTGTTTTACTAAATAAATGATTTCCATCAGAATCACTGATTCTACTCTGAACCTTTTCCTGTGTTTACATGTGAGTGTGGGGGCCCCGCGGGGGCCGGGCCCCTCAGACGTTCTCCTTCCATGAACAAAGATGGATCCATAATGAAACAAACAGCGGTTCTGTTCTAGATGTGGTTTAATGAAGCACAGCTAAAGAAAACAGAAACGTTACAGATTTCATTTGATTTATTGCAATAAAGTTATACAAAGTATGAATAATCATAAGTGTTAAAATGTTAGAAAAGCATATCTGTGACCGTTAACAGTGCAGTGGATGAAATAATGGCTGCTGCAGCCGGCCAGGTCGACCCGTTCATGTTTGCATAAAGCAGGACGACGCCGCTTCGTCTAAAAGGCATCGAAACGATAGAAACCGTCAAAAAAAATATATTTCTTAAATTAAAAGGAGAAAAAGGAGGAAAACATGCAAATTAACTAGAAACCAAAACCAAACGTTTCACAGGAAGAAGCTAAAATAAATACGTCTTCAGGATGAGCCAGGAAGCCTATTTACAGCTGGGAGGCCCCCAGTGGCTCCCAGTCACCGCTGGGACCGCTGAACTGGAAGCACTGGGAGGAAGACGCTTCGGACGTCTGATTGGACCAAGGAGCCGCAGATCTACGCTCGTTTCTACAGAGATTATACGCCTAGATACAGATTAATGTGTTCATCCGGAGGGAGGGGGCGACCAAAACCCGCTGTTCCCATGGCAACCATACATTCAGAGCTGAGATTAGATGAATCTGAACCAAACGAAACGAAAGGCGTGTTTATGGGACGGCGATGGAACATCTGGGTCGCTGGTTCTGGACCGCCAAGATGGAGGACAAGAACCAGGCGGCCCAGAACACATCAGGTCCAAATGCTTCGCTACCCGGCCGGCGCCGCTTCCTAAAGCATGGAGGTTCTGTGGTACCGAGGAGACCGACATCAGAACCACGTCAGAACCCAGAGTGTTTCCAGAACCGGTCAGTCCTCAGGGGGAGGAGCACAAGAACCGGACCAATCAGAACCTGATCCAGAACCACAGCGACCCAACGGGGAAGGAAGGACAGGAAGCGGGTCAGATGATCTGATGATGGGACGCATCGTCGCTCCGACCTGAAGGCACATCTGGAAGGAACGTTATTGCTGCATC
>NW_015152381.1:11322-14663 GCF_000732505.1 Cyprinodon variegatus
GAGGAGGCCCGGGCCACATGGAGGCCAGGAGAAGGTGGGAGGGCGAGGTTCTCCGGGGTCCAGGCTGAGGAACCCTCTGCTCTACAGAGGAGGAGGGAAGCTTACATGACGATGAGGTTGGCGGTGGCAGAGTGCTCCTTCAGCAGCTCGTTCAGGCGGATCTGGCGGTTGGTCTGAGGAACAAGCAGAGCAGATGATCAGAACCCGCTTCCAGTTCAGTCCAGTTCAGCTGCTTTTATCCGTCCCAGTATGGACAGTTTTCTGCAGTAGTAGTGCACCTTTCACACTCATGTTCACCTTTCACACACACATGTTCACCTTTCACACACATGTTCACCTTTCTCACTCATGTTCACAGATGTTCACAGATAAAAATAAAACAAGAAGCACAAGAGACACATAAACATTTAAAAAGATAAAAGTAAGGTGGATAAAGAGACAGAAATGTAAATAATAATAAAAAGTGAATAAATATGTGCAAAGAGCGCAGACCTGCATGCAGCGTATGAAGGAGTGTTTCTATCTGTTGGTCTGAACTGGTGGGTATTTAAAACGGGAACCAGTGGGTAGGAACTGGAACTGGAACTGGTTATGGGGGGGACGGTTTAATTATCCCAGATGGACTCAGCCTTCCTGATCACCTGATCTTCATATATTTCACTCATGTTTTTCTGTTTAACACCTGTGATCTAACTGCACACCTTCATAATCTTAGATATGACATTTTGTTCTTTCATTAGAAGAGCGAACCAGCAGATGGCAGAGAAGGTAAGTATGCACTCTATAACAGATCTATAGAACTTGGCCATCAGAGTCATGTCATCCTGAACCCTGGCTAACTTTCTGAGGCAGTATAAGAGCTGCTGTCCCTCCATCATCTATGCTGGATCATTCGGTCCTGGATCAGCAGAAACATGAATGCTAACAGGTTAGCAGCTAGCACGCCGTCCTGTGAAGCAAAGATCAGGCTCAGCGGGTCCAGATCTAGTCTAGAACCAATCTAGAATCAAAGTCCTTTCCTTTGGTGATCAGTGGTGTTTATGAAGCTCAGTGTGATAAACGTCAGCCTGTCGCAGGGCGAGGACACGTCTTCCTCCGACCCCCACAGGATATAGACATAAAACACATAGATCTGGCTGTGCTAGTGCCATTTTTCCATTCAATAATTTACGCTCATATTTAGTTATTATTGGATGTTTAGTATTTGCACATTCTAGAACACGTTGCTGTTTTACTGGATTAATTTCCTTGTAGTTTAATCTGCATTCAGTAAATGCTTAGTGTTGGACGGACAGCCAATAGGAACGCACGCTGAGCGATGACGTCTGGGAGCTCGCACGTCTCTGGAATGTAAAGAAAACCTAAACTGGCGTGTTTGTTGCTACTGGAAACGGAGACACTGTTTTCTACGGTGGTTCAAACATTAACTCGCGCAGACTCGTTCACTCCGTCCGACTCAGTGGTTATTTGCCTTCATCTGAGCAAAGAAATGGTGAATATGTTAATCACAGACATTTAGCCGCTCCAGGCTGATTTCTCCCACAGGAAGCTCAGCCTGGCGGCCGCAGCGGCGTGGCGGTTGTGGTCAGACCTTGGCGCGGTACAGCTCCAGCTCGTTGTCTGTGATCCTCCAGGGCTCGCTGTTCTTCAGCCGCTCCGCCGCCTCCAGCTCCATGTTGTCCTCCTTCAGCCGGTAGGGCTCCACCATCTCTTCGAAGGCCGCCACACTGCATCACAACAGAGGCGTCGCCGTTAGCAACAGGCTGCGGACATTCAGCAGCATCATGTGCTGAATAACAACCATCCAACCACAGCATCTTCAGGAAGGTTCTGGTTGAGGAGCAGCAGCCTCAGCAGCTGGTTCCTGGAGCTCAGAACCTTCCAGAACCAGAACCAGAACCGTCCTGATGGGCGGGGCGGCAGTGAGGAAGAGGAGAACTTACTGCTCCTTCTTGGGCTTGGTGTTGATGTCCCCCAGCACGTTGATGTCAGAGAAGTCTATCCTGAACTTGCTCAGCAGAGTCGCCATCCTGCAAGAAACAAGCAGTTCTCACCACCAGAGGGCAGCAGACACCCAAACATTTCCCAGTTCAACCAGTCCTCTGCCAGCATGGGGGACTGGTTCCGCTCAGAGGATCCAGTTCTGGAGAACCAGGACCTCCAGAGGATCCATGAAGCAGCAAAGCAGGTGGAGCCAGAGAGCTCCAGGCTCTGCTGCAGCGTGGGCCGGGTCACCCAGAACCTCCTATCACTGGTTTGGGTTTCTAAGTCTGGTTCTGCTGGTTTGGACCTGAGGCTCATCAGACCCCAGATCAGAGAGGAACCACAGCTTCAAACCACCTTCCACAGAGCTCTGGACCTGCAGAGCTGCTGATGGAACCAGAGGTCCATTTCCAGGTGTTCTGCAGGACGTCAGAGGAAGCAGCTTGGATACGCACCTCCATCACAGATCTATTCTACATGTTTAGTTCTACTGTTCCTGCCTCTAACAGCTTCTACTGACGGCTCATGACCTCCAGGAGATCAGCTCATCCATGGCCGCCATCTTGCTCTGCTGTAAGCTGAGAATGAGTCAGTGCTGACAGGGAGACCAGCTGGTTCTCCTGGAGGACATGGTCCCAGCGGATTCCACACAGCGTGAAGCTCAGGAGAACAGCTGAACACGGAGAACCTGGAGAACTTACGCTCGGCGGTCGTGATCGATCCGGTTGATCTTCCCTCCAATGAAAACGCGGATCTTGCAATCCTTCCACCTCTTCTTGTTGGTCAGAAGGTAGGGGATGAGCAGGGTCAGACCTGACGGAGGAACAGAAGAGCTTAGAACCAGAACCGCTGCATACAGGCCTCATTCTGGAGAGAAGGCCCAACCCATCATCATCATCATCATCATCGAGTGGAGACGCGGTTCCTCTCATCCTGCAGCTAAACGGGTTCTGCTGTTTTATTGGACCTGAACCCTACTGCTAACCCACCGCTAACGCTAACCCTATTGCTAACTCTACTGCTAACCCACTGCTAACGCTAACCCTATTGCTAACTCTACTGCTAACCCGACTACTACTACTGGTAATGCTACTGCTAACTCTACTGCTAACCCCACTACTAATACTGCTAATGCTACTGCTAACTCTACTGCTAACCCACCGCTAACGCTAACCCTATTGCTAACTCTACTCCTAACCCACCGCTAATGCTAACCCTACTGCTAACCCCACTACTAATACTGCTAATGCTACTGCTAACTCTACTGCTAACCCACCGCTAACGCTAACCCTATTGCTAACTCTACTACTAATACTGCTAATGCTACTGCTAACTCTACTGCTAACCCACCGCTAACG
>NW_015152381.1:15269-17878 GCF_000732505.1 Cyprinodon variegatus
ACTCCTAACCCACCGCTAATGCTAACCCTACTGCTAACCCCACTACTAATACTGCTAATGCTACTGCTAACTCTACTGCTAACCCCACTACTAATACTGCTAATGCTACTGCTAACTCTACTGCTAACCCACCGCTAACGCTAACCATATGACCCTACTGCTACGCTAAGGCTAGCCTGGTCTGGTCTAATCTGGTCTCACCTCCGTCATCAAACAGCCACCAGACGTCCACGGTGCCTTTCCCCTGTTTCTGCTGGAACTGCTGGCTGGCCTCCAGCAGCTGCTGGTCAGAACTGTTCAGTGGAACCGTTGGACTCTTCTTGCCTGGAAGACAGCGAGCAGACAGAAATAGAGCACATAGAATCAACTCCCAGGTGATCAAACACAGAGCACATCTGTTCATCTGGTTCTCTTCCTGCCTTCAGCGCTGAACCAATAAATCAACCTTCAGGCAGAAGAGAAACGCAGAGGAGCCGACAGACGGCGCCGGGACGGGTCCGAAGTACACCAGAACCCGGAGAAGAAAGCTAGAGAGCCGTCACCCCCAAGGAAGGAAGGAAGGAAGGAAGGAAGGAGGCGAAACACAGAAACTACCAGAGGTCTGAAGAGAGAAGGAGATCAGATGATGCAGCAGGACATCAGAGACGGACTGAAGCCAGGAGACGACAGAGCAAACAGGAAGAGGGAGCGTCCTGGAGCAGGACAGGAGGACAGAGACGGCGTGTTAGCGGCAGCTCTCTAAATCTACCGGGAAACATGAGGCGACACAAAGTGACAGGATGAAGAAAGCCAGAAGCAGCAGAAGCTCTGAGAGGAAGAAAAGTCTGAAGGCAACCAGAGGAAACGGGTCTCCTGCCTTTTTTCAACAGGGGCTGCGTTGTAGCTTTGCCATCTTCATCGTCTTCTGGGAAATATGAAACAAAAGAACAAAGAAAACATCCTTAATGTGAGACACTGATGATGATGATGATGATGATGAGGGAGGAGAACGCAGGAGCAACAGCCTCCTCCCAGCAGCGGGAAGCAGGACTCCGCTGCTCTGAGCCTCCTGCAACATTTCAGATTTCTGGGCAGGAGCCAGGAGCATCCGGTTGGATCCAGCCTGCTGGACGCAGCAATGTCCTGAGACTGAGGTCATCTGGGAGGCTCCGCCCCCTCTCTGCTCTGCACTTACATCTAGTTTATTTAGGAAACGGGTAAACCTTTTCCCCTCAGATTGACCAGAGAAAAGCGCCTGAAAGCAAACTACGGTAACGATGATGTGGTCACCTGAACGTCTGATGTAATGGAAGAATCTCATCTATCAAAGTTCTGACATTAGCAAGTGAACCCTCTGTGAGGTCATCAGGGCGCATCAGACGTTAGCAGGCGAATCCTCTGTGAGGTCATCAGGGCGCATCAGACGTGTCACTGGTGAATCCTCTGTGAGGTCATCAGGGCGCATCAGACGTTAGCAGGCGAATCCTCTGTGAGGTCATCAGGGCGCATCAGACGTTAGCAGGTGAATCCTCTGTGAGGTCATCAGGGCGCATCAGATGAAAAACTTTACGGTCGTTTTATTTCCACCCAGACCAGCAGCAGCTCTGAAACTGGACGCCATCCGGACCAGGAGGAGCCTGGGAGACGGCGCTGAGGGACGCAGCAGGGTCACCAACGTCCAAGGACGGCCCCCTGACTGGGAACACTGGCCTGTCCCCAGTTTCCTTCCCTACTGAGCTGTTGCCTCATACGCTTCCCAGCAGGACAGACAGGAAGCAGCGGGCTTGGCTTTTCAAAATAAGGTGACGGTGTTTAAACCGACTGACTGGAATGGGTCTGCAGACCATCGCTGCACCATCTGCTCTGAAACAGGAAACGCCTAAAAACCACAACATGTTCTGCTCCTCGCCATCCCTCTGCCGTCCCCCAAACACAGAGCTGTCAGAACATCTGTGACCAACATTCCTGCCCAGTCAGGGGTGGGGGTGGAGGTCACTTCCTGTGTGGGCGGAGCATTAGCAGCAGAGAGAGAAGCTGGTGGATGAAGAGCTTCCTGAGAACAGGAGGAACCATGAGCTTCCAGGAAGCTTCCTCCACCATGGGACGGTGCGCCTCCTGGAGGTCCTCCTGCCACCAGGAGCAGCAGGAGCTGGAGCAGGGAGGAGGGAGGGGAGCGGGCTGACCTTTCTGTGCAGCTGGACTGTTCTGAAGGCTGGTGGTCTTTGAAGACAGCTTGGATGAGTCACAGTCCGAGTCTTTGCTGGTGTCCATGGAAACGATGACGTCCTTGGCTCCTGATTTCTCCTGGGAGGACAACAGCTCATCTGGCAGAAAGGGGAGCAAAGACGTCAGAGACGCTGCACGCCACCAGCAGGGGGCGGGAATGGGAGGTCAGCTTCCTGCTCCTCAGCAGGTACCTTGTCCTTGGATGTGAGACACGTCCAGCCCCTCCTTCAGCCGCAGGATCACCGCGCCGTACTGGAAGTCAAACGCGTCGCTGAGGAGGACGGAAAGCAGACATGTTAGCGACGCAGCGGCTGGACGTCTGAAGGGGCTAAAGATATGACCTTTGACCTACAGCTGCTTCCAGTCATACCGCCATCACAGTGATGGCGGTATGACTGGAAGCA
>NW_015152381.1:18192-19171 GCF_000732505.1 Cyprinodon variegatus
CGACCCGCCGCTCCCCCGCTGACCCGTCCTCCATGCGCTCCTACTCACTGGATCATGTTGATGTAGGTCTCCACGTTCATCATGTCTCCGTCTCTCCAGTCGTTCTTGAAGCCGAGCACCAGCGTGTTCGGCCGCAGACGACCCAGACCAGCAGCCTGAAACATCAAGCCATTAGGGAGAGTTAACACTGGAACCAGTCATCCCAGTTTAAACACTGGAACCAGTCATCCCAGTTTAAACACTGGAACCAGTCATCCCAGTTTAAACACTGGAACCAGTCATCCCAGTGAAAAGTATTCAACCATTTCTAGATTGAACAGCCTGACTCGTTAACCCTTCCAGACCCGACCCGCTGCGTTTCCTTCACTCATCACCTGGATGCCTGACCTCACTGGGCTTTGACTAGGCCGTTCCATGATGGCCGCCCTCCTGGATGGTCAACATCTGTCTCTAACTGCAGTTTTATTTAGCTTTGCCGTTTCCCAGCCTCTGCTGCTGGGTAATGTCCCACAGCATGATGCAGCCAGCTGCCACCACCGTGTCTGAAGTGGGTTCTTACCTGGAGCAGGTACTGGGAACCTTGTCTCAGGTCCTCAGCAAACACAGGCGTGTAGAAGGCCTTGGTCTCATTCCTCATCAGCCAGCGCTGGTACCGGGACTGGTCTGCAGCTAGATCTCTGAAGTTCGGCTTCCTGTAGCCCTGCAGGGAACCAGAAGCTGACGTCAGTCTGCGTCCTGATGGCCCACAGCCCCCCATGCTCTACCTGCTCCACCATCAGCCCCCACTGCTGCAGCTCAGGGGGGACATGAGTGGAAGAAACACGTCAGCCTGTTTTACTGGGAGGGGGAACAATCCAGGCCTTCAGCCAGGAAAGAGTAACGCCATTAACTGGGAGCTGAACCACCATTAAACTGGAACTCCTCCACAGCCCTAATGGGAGGGAGGGAAACCGGAGCCTTCAGGCCTGAACAGAGCCTC
>NW_015152381.1:20577-29442 GCF_000732505.1 Cyprinodon variegatus
GGGGGGGGGGGGGGGGGGGGGGGGGACTCACACCTGGTCCATTATCCGCTCGGATTCAGGACCCGATGGGATCAGGAATGCTGGAAATCAGCGCCTGTAGCTGCAGCCAGAACCAGAAGCTCTGAGGCTAAAAGAGGGCGGCTGCTCCACCTGAACATGGCCGCCAGGCCCTACGCCTCGGCGGGGCTCACCATGCGGACGTGGCCACAGATCATCAGGCCCACATTCTTGGTGAAGGAGTGAACCAGGTCCAGCAGGGCAGGCCGGGAGTTGGGGTAACCGGTCATCACCAAGCACTGGGGCCTGCAGGGGAGAAAACTCTGGTTAGTTTAACGTCTTTAACGGCTGAAGATCAGCAGCTTTTTAATCCGGATTTCTGTAACTTCTTGTTAACACGGCAACAGCACATCAAAGAGAGGAGCAGCATCAGAGGGCTTTAATCCCCGCTGGGTTTGCTGCCATTGGTAACAGTCAAACCGCATGGCGAGCAGCCGGTCCAGAACAACAGCAGGCAGACATCAGGGAATCGCCTCACAGCCGCTTAATTATCTCCCCATGGCGGTCTGATGGAGCAGCTCGCTCAGGAAACCAACAGGAAGTCCCCGTCAACCTTTCCAGAGCGGAGGTTCATGCTGCAGACGTGGTACCTGAAGTTCTTGACGTGGTCCTCCACGGCGCTGAGGTGCAGCGTGTGGCTCAGCGCCTGCTGGTAGGTCAGGGCCTGCGTGGACGAGCCCCAGTTCACATCTGCACAGACGGACACATGCAGTCAGCAGACGTGTTTATGGGTCAGAGCAGCGTGCCAAAGGTCATGTGACCCCCGCGGCGCTGGAGGCTGAGGAACGGCCGCTCTGTGTGTGTAGCTGCACGTCACACTGTGTGTGTTCAGGCTAAAGAGCAGCGCCGCCATTCAGCTGCAGGCCCTCCGACCTTTCCACAGCCTCAGGAGGGAGGGTGGGGGGTGGGGTGCTCACCTGGCTTCTTGTGGCACACATAGATGTAGAGTCCCATGACGATGACGTTGGTGAGGAGCGCCGCCGCCCAGTTGATGACGAACATCACTACGCAGCACAGCACGGCGCCGGCCAGGGCCACCCACATGTTGTAGTACCTGAAGCTGGGCCGCCAGCCTGCAGCAACGACAGCCGTTAGTCACACACAGCCCGACCCGCCCGCGGCGTCATTTAGTACAGGAACACGGCGCTGTTAGCGGGGGGACCGGGTTAAACAGCGGAGGTTAGAAGCCCATTAGAGAGTTACAGGTGGGCTACATGCTAACCGCTAAGCTAACAGACTTTAGTGATGGTGGATAACTGCTGGTTACAGGATGGGTCTACGGCGGACTCTCCCTGAAGCTCCAGGTGGAGCTAAAGCCATGAGGAGGTGACAAACAAAAGGTTCTGTACCTGCAGGTCTGGAAAGGAGTCGGTGTGGAAGGAGGAGAAAGGAGAGAACTTAGTGGAGCAACAAACAACATGCTTCCCTAAAACACTTCAGCTAGGAAAACCTTTCCATGCGTCCCTCTGGGGTTTAATGACTTAATGAGAACTGCAGGACGGAAACGCGCTCTGCAGCTGAACATCAGCCATCGCTCAGTCACTGCTTTATTAAAACCCATTGAGTGACTGGAATCCGTCCCAGGTTAGCTCCGCCTCTAAATGACCCCGCCGGGTATCAGACGGGTTTGGAGCAGCAGATCTGCAGGAGGGACAGACGATCTGTTCCACCTGAGGAAACCTTGAGTTTAAGGTGATCCTGACCAGCTGATTGGACAGTTCTAGACTTCCTGCTTCACCTACCGGATGAAGAGGACTCATCTGATTGGACAGTTCTAGACTTCCTGCTTCACCTACAGGATGAAGAGGATTCATCTGATTGGACAGTTCTAGACTTCCTGCTTCACCTACAGGATGAAGAGGATTCATCTGATTGGACAGTTCTAGACTTCCTGCTTCATCTACAGGATGAAGAGGATTCATCTGATGCATCCACTGACTGCTGATCAAATAAACAATGACGGTCAGTTTAAATGTTGATCCATCTATTTCCATATTTCTATCCCGCCATCTTGGAGGCTACAACCCCAACAGGAGAGGAGCTTAATGATGCAGAATTCACCGCACACAATCCTTCCTCTGCTCTCCACCATGGGGAAAGGTCAAAGGTCATCTCAGGAATCAGAATAATTACGACCTGAGCGGCTTTCGGTATTTACCATTATTACAATGGTCCATGAAGGCAGCATTAATCCTCCGCGATCCGCGGAGGGTCAGAGCTAACAGCTGTTAGCTTAGTTAGCTCAGACTGACAGGAAGTGGAGCTCTGGGTCACACAGAGCAATGCTGGGGTCAAAGGTCACACAGCATTGCTTCAACTTTCTGAAAACCTCCTTTAGTTTAAAATCCTGACTTTGTAAAACAGGTTTAGCGTCGGCGGTCCCGCCTGGCTCCCTGGGCTTACCTGGAGAGTTGGCCAGCGATGCGTGGAACACAGAGTAATTGATCAAGGCATAGGAAGCCAGGAAGAAGTTGGAGATGATCGGTGCGATGGTGTTCAGCTCCGCTGGAAGCAAGAGAGAAAAACAGAAGTTTAGACAGAGTGGCAGCTAGGATGTGTTTATAACTAACTATAATAAACTTTAACTTCCAATGAAAAGCTCAGCCATGGAACAACATCTGGGTTTTAATCTGGATCTCCAGGATCTAAAGGAGGCCCAGCAGATCGGTGCGTTCAGGGACTCCATGGGATCCAGCACAGACGAACATCTGCTCACAAATATCCTGCAAGAAGCTTTTAACTCCTAATCAATCTGATCCCAGCTCAGTTTTATCATCTCCAAAGGGAACGCGTTTCAAATGATTTCTGTTCCCTTTCACTGCTCCCAGCACACCGCCATTTCTGTCCTCTAAACTGGCCCAGCTAACTGCTAACAGGCTAACCCAGATGTTCTGTCCAGCTGTGGTTACTGATGGACGTCAGGAACAGAGCGCGGCCGTACCGATGAGGATGAAGCCCAGAGCGATGCCGAAGGTCAGGAAGTACCCCCGCAGCGGCTCGTTGTTCTTCCCGTACCCTTTGGCAAACACGCCGATGTAAGGGTAGATGTTGTCTTTACACAAAGCCTGCAACAACACAACAGCGTTAGGCTTCTGGGCCGCAGACGCGCGGCGGGTTTATCAGGACGCGGCGTCACCTGGAAAACTTTGGGCGCGCTCACTAAGGAGGCCAGCGCAGAGGACAGCGTGGCAGAGAAGATCCCAGCGGAGATGATGGGGGAGAACCCTGAAACCACGCTCATCACCTGCACGGAGAAAACACACCTTCAGTCAACCCTGAGCCATGACCCCCCAAGGATGCTAATATGTACTAGCATCCTTCGCTAATACATATGAAGCTTTTTCCAGCTGCTCTCATTGTAAGGCAGTGAACCTCTGGTCACCAGCAGCTAGAGGTCAGAGGTCAGAGGGGGTTGTACCTGCATGTCATTGTGGAGTCCGTAGCTGCAGGGTTCTTCAGGCGATATCTTACAGCTGGAGAAGTTGTAGCCAAACTTGCAGGCAACGCCCGTGCAGTTTTTCAGGAAGTCTCCAGTGAGGGTGTCATTCACATTTCCAGTGGCGTCCCTCACGATGCAGGAGCCTGGAGGCAGAAGGAGCGAGGTCATCCTCAGCGCCATGGGAGGCATGTCTGCACAGCCAAAGGTGAGTGGGCCTACCTGTGGAGATGGCCACCCCCATGTAGACTATTCCTGTGATCAGGATGGCCAGCAGAGTTCCTTTGGGGATCGCCATCTGAGGGTCCTGCAACAACCAGACAACGCTTTCAGCAGGACGAATTCATGACTTCTAACTACCGTCATGGAAGCAGATGCATCCAGAGCATTTCATGAACTACGGGGACAGGAGGAAGGAGCCAATCAGGATCTAATATGGGGGGTCCAGGGGTCCGACTTACTGCAAGGTCCCCGGAAATATTAGCCCCCGCCAGGATACCGGTTGCTGCAGGGAAGAAGATGGCGAAGACTGAGAAGAACGTCTCGTCTCGGAAGTCCGGCCCCATGTTCTCCCACATGAGGTCACCTGCAGCCAATGAAAGCAGAGGAGGTTAAAGGCGGCGCATCGAGCGTGGAGGCAGAGAGCCGGGCGGTTCCTGACGGCAGAGAGCCGGGCGGTTCCTGACGGCAGAGAGCCGGGCGGTTCCTGACGCACCGTCGTATCTAAAGAAGCCTTGAGGTTCCTTTGACTTCACAGGAATGAAGGACCCAATAAAGTAGTTGAAAATGGCGGTGATGAGGACAACCAGCAGGAAGATCTGGGCCTGAGGACAGAAGCAGAAGCCATTAGTCGCTAAGGTCAGGAGGTGACGATAAACCGACCCACAGGAAGTCCCACCTTGGCCTCCCACTCCATCCCTGCCACAGAGATGCCCAGGAGAAGGATTATGGTGATGGTGCCGATGATCCGGATGTCGTTGATTTCATCCGTCATCACCGCATCCACGCCCTGACACACAATCAGGACCGTTGGTACACACAGATGCACTGATGGCTGGGAGCAGAGGGGACAGACTTACTTGGAGAAGATCCACCACAGTCTCAGCAAAGCCGACCACGTACATGGCTACGGCCACGGCGTTGGCGAAGGCGAAGATCAGGCCAATGGAGCCTCCGAACTCTGGTCCCAGACTCCTGGAGATCAGGTAGTAGGCCCCCCCTGTAGGAATTCACTTCAGGTTATTTCCAGCAGACATTCACTGGCTCTAGCCATCCCTCACACCGAGCATGCATGCTGCGACAGTGGAGAGGAAACCTCCGTCTAACAGGAAGCAGCAGCAGCCTGGTTCTGGTTCTGCCAGTAGAGTAGCAGCCAGAGAAACGCTAGAGGAGGGATTGCTTTGTCATCTAGACAGACCAACCCCTTCCTCCATTTTAATGACATGCGTCTTCCTTTCCCACGCCGCCGCATCGGATGGGTTTGTGTCCAGGAAGACCCTCCTACCAGAGACCCATCAGGATCCCAGTCTCAGTGCATCTATAAATGCTCTTGCAGAGACACGGTGCTAAAAGTCTGGCCCGGTTCGGACCTCCAGAACCTCTGAGCTGAGGTCAACGTGTCGGACTCTGGTGGAACACCCAATGATCAGCTGATCTGTCCTGCCGTCCATTTCTGAACGACCTACTCCATGTCGGTTCAGCGCTTTAGGAACGGCACGGCCTACCAAGATGGTGCAGAACACCATCGGTTCTGGAGAACCTCTGTTACTCCAGAACCGAGCAGCATCCATAACCAACGCTGTCGCCATGGTAACGGGACAGAAAAGTCATCCGAGGAACTGGGAGTTACTGTATGCGGCGCTCTCCCAGGTCCTGAAGACCCTGCCGCCGTCCTGGGAGGAGCCTATCTGGGTCACCAGCAGACCTCCCATGGAGCTCATTCAGCCGTTTGGTCCATGTTAGATGGACCAGGGACTGAAAGGTTCGGGACAGCGGCTCTGGAGGAGCAGAGTCTGCTGGATGGACCTTTGGACCGGGCAGAGGACGGACCCTGGGAGCATCTGGGCCCTTCATTCAGCAGCACAGCAGCCATTCTGCAGAACAAAGTCAGAAATACCTCCTCGCACGAATCCGTTGGTGGCAATGGCAGAGGTGGAGAGGCCGGTGATGGTGGTGACCACGGTTGCCATGCCAATGATCACACAGGCTAGAGCTGCAAGACAAAACAGAAGGTTCCCCGTTAGCGGCTGTCCGCAGACCCCCCCTCAGCCCTCCGTCAGAGGACGGCTCTCATCAGGTCCGTCTCCATCAGCGGGATGTTTGCTGGCGTCCAGATGTGGACGCCTCTAACTGTTCGGACTCGGAGAGTCGTTCACATCTGGTCTGATGGAGACCAAGCTGATGAACCTCTGGTCTTTAAGCTGGGACCTTGCAGAGCGCGTCCTCTGTCCGTCCCTGAGGGGGACGCCCGCAGCGAGCTGAACAGGAACAACTCACCGATCCCTGCCTGGCCCACGATCCAGGTCATACGGATGAACAGCATCACTCCCCAGATGTTCAACATGCAGCGGACCTGCAGAGAGAAGCACAGACTGGAGCGCTTCTAGAGACACCTGCAGCCCCGTCGGTTCTGACAGGGGACAGAAAGCCGTCAGCAGAACCACTGCAGCTCTGCTGACGCCTGGATCAGACAGAACTCCTGTTCTGGGTCAGTCACCATTCCTGCCACCAGTCAGAACCTCCCATCCCCAGTGTCCTGCCTGGAAACTGGAGGCTCTGGGTCAGTGTGACCTACAGAACGATCTGAGCGCCGGCTTCATTTACACCGATCAGGGATATCTCTGGGACACGGCGGCCGGGTCGCTGCGCGCCGCACCGGCCAGCGCTGAGGGAACGGTCTTTTCTTTGCTTCGTCTGATGAAGTTCAGACAGTCTCCATCTTTTGGAGGAGCAGATCTACGGATCGGTTTGGTTTCCCATTCCTCTGAAGGACCAGCCACTCAGCGCTGCCGACGCGTCGCTGCTCCAGAACCTCATTCGTCTGGTTGGAATAGATGTTGGGGAACTAGAATGGGCTTTGCTGCGATGGTGGAAAAGCTCTATGTGTTTCTTTGGAAAAACATCAGTCTGTTAAACCCAAAGGTTGAGAATTAGAAGTCCTTCTCATCCTCTGAGCTCCTGAAGGTGTTGAACAGAAAGATGACTGACCCCAATCAGGAGACTGAGCATAGAAATATGCAAAGATCCAGAGTTTAGACTGATCCCAGGTCAGAACAGGAGCCTGGAGGAAACATGTGAGTGAGACCATGAAGGACTGCAGAGAGGTTTGGGTTAACTTAGGAACCAGAACAGCTTCAGAGGAAATTCATCCATGTAAAGCACCTTATAGACCCGATCAGAACCGCACTGATAATGCCTCAGGAACCATAAAAACCCAAAAGGTTCTGCAAACAGCAGGTGGCTTACCAGAACCCCCTTGATCCAGCCGAACTTGACCACTCCTTTGGGCTCGGCCGCCTCCTTGGCTGCGGCCTCTTCAGCCGGCGTCAGCTCGTCGCCGTTAGGGAAGCCATCCTCAAACGGCTCCTGAGAACAACAGACCAAAGCAAGCAGGTCACTGAAGGTTACCGTCTGTCAGAGCATCCAACGTCCTACTGGCTGGAGGTGGACAGGGTTCCTCTCCTCCTCTCAGCATTTAGGACCTTCTAGTGAAGGAGAAGCTTCTGCCATCGCTGGACCATTCCCTGCATCCGCAACATCATCCCAGTTCAACCAACTACAGGCCCTCAGGTTTGGTCCCATCACATCTAACAGAGTCAGACATCGACCGGACGATAGACGAGGAGAGGACGGACGAGACGATAGACGAGGAGAGGACGGACGAGATGATAGACGAGGAGAGGACGGACGAGATGATAGACGAGGAGAGGACGGACGAGATGATAGACGAGGAGAGGACGGACGAGATGATAGATGAGGAGAGGACGGACGAGATAATAGACGAGGAGAGGACAGATGAGATGATAGACGAGGAGAGGACGGACGAGATGATAGATGAGGAGAGGACGGACGAGATGATAGACGAGGAGAAGACAGATGAGGAGACGTGGATGAGGGGATTTGGATAAAGAAATGATAGATGACAGACGAGGAGACGGAGAACAAGGAGACAGAACATGAGGAGATGGCGAAGGGACCAATGACAACGGGAGAGAGGACGAGGGGATGGAGGACAATCGACAATGATCTTGATGAGCAGGTGAGCGGTGATGGATCAGGGCTGCAGGCCAATCACTCCAGAACCTTTGCATCAGCAGCCAGTTCATCAGTCAGAAACCAACCACATCAGCCTGGCCCAGTCTGGGACCAGCAGCATCCAGGTCCAGTCCTCAGGCAGCACCAGACTGGGACCCGGATCACTGGACTGATCTCCATTTGGTGTCTTTGAAAGAAGTTCTGATCCATTCAGAGTCTGGTTCCAGCATCAGACTTAGATCAGAACCTTCTCAGCAGCAGGACGCAGCCAACAGGTGAAGATCTGAGCCTCCTTCCTCCGCTAAGCTAAGCCGACTCCTCTGACCCGGTTCACCGAGGCCCGCTAGCGGTCCCATGTGTTGCTGCTTCAGAGGAACCCTCCTGGGATACGTGGCCCCGGCCTCAGTAGCTGGACCCCCCAGGATGAGGAGACCAATCAGAGCTTCTGTCTCTCCATCTGTCTCATAATTACACCCCTGATCATCATTAGGAGCAGAGAGGATCCGCTGAGACCGAGCAGCCATGGATCCAGACCAGGTACGCTCCAGTTCTAGCTAGAACTGCTCATCAGGCAGACCTGAACAGAACCACAGCCGTTTGCTTTAAAGCTTCAGGAGACGGCAGGGCGGTGACTGGTACCGGCCCATCGGGTCTGCTCAGTTTGGATTCCACTCAGGACACATGGCTGAAATGAAGGCTTTAATAAAGAGCGCCCCCAAGTGGTCAGCTGACAAGGAGGCCAGTTTATTTGAAAGAATCCAGCATGGCGAGGTGAGGGAAGTCTTGCTGCTGGACCAGAGCCATGAAAACATCAGCGCAGAGCCGTACCAAGGCTAAAGGCTAAGCTAACCAGGTGCTAACTGGAACCACGACACTCCAACTGGTTCCAGTTACCTAGGCCAGGATCTGGTTCTCTGCTCAGTTCTGGTCACAGACCTGCCAGTCTGCTCTGCCTTCTGGTTCTACAAGAGAACACAGATAGAGCCAAACCTGACAGCTGGACTTCACCAGCAGATGAAAACAAGCATAGAATGCTCTAGTTTGGTTGGTCTGTGCTGCTCTAGTTTGGTTGGTCTGTGCTGCTCTAGTTTGGTTGGTCTGTGTTGCTCTAGTTTGGT
>NW_015152381.1:30839-32035 GCF_000732505.1 Cyprinodon variegatus
GCTCTAGTTTGGTTGGTCTGTGCTGCTCTAGTTTGGTTGGTCTGTGCTGCTCTAGTTTGGTTGGTCTGTGCTGCTCTAGTTTGGTTGGTCTGTGCTGCTCTAGTTTGGTTGGTCTGTGTTGCTCTAGTTTGGTTGGTCTGTGCTGCTCATAACTGCAGCCATAATAAAATCCATTCATCACTTTTTTACTTCCCAGATCAGTTTGATGAAGAGCAAAACATTAGCGCTGCAGTCTGAGTGAGAACTAAAGGAAATTCACCGCTGACAGCTGACTGCTACGCCACAAAATGAAACTGCTAGGAGATCAGGAAGTACTGGAAAAAACAACAACTTGCACAAGACGTGTTGGAGCCGGTCCAGAAGACAGGCGGCCTGCTGAGGCTCCACGCTACAGGCAGGAAATGAAGCGGCCAGTAAAGCCCAAACGCCATCGTTTCATTTCCTGCCTGCACTCATCCACAGCAGGCCTAAAGGAGCAGATATTCAACAATAGATAAACCCAGAGGTATTGATAGATGTAGACATGAGTCTCTGGGTGGGGGCGGGGGCGGGGGCCTACAAAGCTGGGCTGCCCCCTGAGGGGAGAGGGACAGGAGGAACAGAAAAACCCAAACATGACTTAAACTTTATAATCCTTTAAAATAAAACAACTCAATGCTTTACTGCGTTTAGCAACATATTTATTTAGCACAGAACTGAACCTATTCAATGGAAAAAATTAAATGCTTTTGTTCTTCAATTAAAGAGACATTTTGCCAACAGAACAAGACAATTTAGATATAAAATAAGGCATTGTCTTATTGTAAGAGCATGTTATCTAATTATCTTATTTCTAGAGTAAAACGATTGATCCCATTGTCTCATTTACCTGCTGAAGGGTAAACACGGTTCCTTTAAGACATTTTTACTCATTTCTAGATGGTTGTTCCAGTCTGTCGACGCCTTTTGCTCCATTATTTATTAAACTGGTTTAAATGATGATCACTGCTGCACTTCATGGTGGTAAATGTTCATTTCTCGCTTGGAAGCTGTGAGCAATGTAATAAAGTTAGTCTGTCTTCTCTTCTTCATCCTCAGGTCTTGTCGCCAGTTAACCGACCGTTTGGACATTCCGCCAGTCAATCGCTTGGACAGATCGGCAGTTAACCCACCGTTTGGACAGATCGCCAGTTAACCGACCGTTTGGACATTCCGCC
>NW_015152381.1:35453-41619 GCF_000732505.1 Cyprinodon variegatus
GATCGCCAGTTAACCCACCGTTTGGACAGATCGCCAGTTAATCGCTTGGACAGATCGGCAGTTAACCCACCGTTTGGACAGATCGCCAGTTAATCGCTTGGACAGATCGGCAGTTAACCCACCGTTTGGACAGATCGCCAGTTAACTGACCGTTTGGACAGTCCGCCAGTTAATCGCTTGGACAGATCGGCAGTTAACTGACCGTTTGGACAGTCCACCAGTTAACTGACCGTTTGGACAGTCCGCCAGTTAATCGCTTGGACAGATCGGCAGTTAACTGACCGTTTGGACGGTCTGCCAGTTAACCGACCGTTTGGACAGTCCACCAGTTAACTGACCGTTTGGACAGTCCGCCAGTTAATCGCTTGGACAGTCCGCCAGTTAACTGACCGTTTGGACAGTCTGATGCCTCCTCCCTCCTCCTTTGGTTTCTATGATCCCACAGCAATGGCGGCTAACGATGGTTGCAGCTGGTTAGACTGGTCAGGCTGCTGTCCATACCTGATCCCATTCATCTCATGCATGCCTTCTAAAGGAGCTGGATGGAAATTAACGGAATGTGAAGACTTTCACTTCATGAACACATTCTCTGATGATGAGAGCAGAGGAAAAGGAAAACTACCCGTTTAAAATAAACCCCCCCTGCAAGACGTCGGTGGAAAAGCCCCAGCTGATGAGCAGGTTTGGTTCACTGACCATGAAGCTCCTCCTGATAACGAGGAACTGGTTTCACTCTGAGGACAGAACCTGCTGGAGGAACCGTCCCTGAGCTCTGCAGCAGGGTCTACCACCGACAGACCACCTATGCTGACCACAGACCACCTGAACCACCTACAGACCATCTGAACTGACCACAGACCACCTGAACCACCTACAGACCATCTGAACCACCTACAGACCATCTGAACTGACCACAGACCACTTGAACCGCCTACAGACCACCTAAGCTGACCACAGACCACCTGAGCCACGATGGGCCTAACGAACCACCGACAGACCACCTGAACCGCCTACAGACCACCTAAGCTGACCACAAACCACCTGAGCCACGATGGGCCTAACGAACCGCCTACAGACCACCTAAGCTGACCACAGACCACCTGAGCCCCGATGGGCCTAACGAACCACCGACAGACCACCTGAACTGACCACAGATCACTTGAACCGCCTACAGACCACCTAAGCTGACCACAGACCACCTGAGCCCCGATCAGCCTAATGAACCAGCTGCAGACCGTCTGCTGGTGGAGCCAGACGGACCGGGGCCACAGCAGACAGTTGTTTTCAGACTGGCTCCGGTTACGATTGGCAGCGACTCAGTTTCCTTTAATAAAAGCAGCAGCTTCATTATTAAAGGTGATAATTAATCATCATTTATTAAGGCTGGAGTTAATTAAGTGTCGTCGCCTAACGACCTCCTGCTTGTTTCTCTGATGCGGGAACCAGAACCAGCTGGAGGATGTGTGTGTCGCTGACACGGTGGGGCCCCCAGCTCAGGGGCCGCCATGATGGGCAACATGTGGCAGCCAGTAAACAAGCAGAGGAAGTTTTCCACGATGCCGTGACGTCTGAGAGGAAGTAGATCTGAGGCTCCAGATGGGAGCAGCAGGCTGGGGGAGGGGGGGGGCAGAGGCCAGCTCCTGGGGGCCACAGCCTTAGAGTCAGATACTTTACAGAAACCTGGATCTCCTCAGACAGTCTAACTCTGCTGATCCTGGGAGCCCTCCGCTCTCCTCCCAGTATCACCAGTTAGTCCCAAACAGGTTTGTTATGGATCCGTGCAGCAGGGAGCGGCCGCCAACGTTCGCTGCACATACCGCCGCCGAGCCTCTGAGCAGAACCAGCGCTGACAAAACGCTGAGCTTAGCAGCACTGGGAGCAGCTGCAGGGGCCGGGACAAAAACTACAATCAGACCGCACAGGGCAGCCATGTTGGATTCTATTGGAGCAGAGTCCTGGCATGAAGCTGGGCCTCGGTCCAGTTCCCAACAGAACCTGCTGAGATGGACCTGGAGGAGCTGCATTCCCAGAGAGTCAGCAGTGGAGCATCAGCTGATCAGCTGAGAGGGATTAGGATTAGGCAGCCATGAAAAAACTAATGATGAAGAAGAACAGATTAGCATTAGCTACGCTACTAGTTTGCTAATGCTAATCCTCAGTCTGTCAGAGAAAAGAAAAACTATGACCCAGGAACTGGACCAGAACCAGGAACTGGACCGGGACCAGGAGCCGAACCGGAACCAGGAGCTGGACCGGAACCAGGAGCTGGACCGGAACCAGGAGACCAGACCGGAACCAGGAGACCAGACCGGAACCAGGAACTGGACCGGAACCAGGAGACCAGACCAGAACCAGGAGCCCGGACCGGAACGAGGAGCCCAGACCGGGACCAGGAGCCCAGACCGGGACCAGGAGCCCGGACCGGGACCAGGAGCCCGGACCGGGACCAGGAGCCCGGACCGGAACCAGGAGCCCGGACCGAGACCAGGAGCCCGGACCGAGACCAGGAGCCCGGACCGGGACCAGGAGCCCGGACCGGAACCAGGAGCCCGTACCGGGACCAGGAGCCTGGACCGGGACCAGGAACCCGGACCAGAACCAGGATTGGAACCAGGAGCCCGGACCGGAACCAGGAGCCCAGACCAGAACCGGAACCAGGAGCCTCTTCAGGCATTGTCCTTCTGACAGGTCGAGGGCCGTTGGATGGAGACCTGCTGACGTGTAGATCAGGTACTGAGAGGCTCCTGAAGCCTGAGAGGATTTTCAGGCTGAGGAGGAAAAAAAGGGGCGGGGTCTACAGGGTCATAACAAACCAGCATGAGTCAGAGGGGACGCCTCCTCCCATCAGGGGCCACGGCGGTCCCTCTGAGTCCTGTCCTTCCTGCCTCCAAACAAAGGCAGGAGGACGGACATGGCGGGTCCGGAAACGGGAGAGGACATCCTTCAGAAACGTCAAATTGGACCCTACAGGATAACGGCTGAGGTCCGGCCATGGTTCTGGATTCTACTCTGATGGAGCGGCCGTTTCCATGGCAATAAGCAGAAATGGTGCCGATGGCGGTTCTGCTGTGTTGGACAGAAGCAGATGAAGCAGAGTGGATCAATAATTCCCATAATGCAGCTGGGTTCTGGTCGCAGCGAGGAGGAGACGTCGATACGCAGGCCCGCTGGGTTTCTGCTCGGCCGCTCGGGTCAGACCTAATCTGCTCTGGCTCCACGTTCCTCTGCCGGGTCAATAAAGGTCAAAGGTGAAGCCGGAGAGCACTGACACCCAAACACACTCCTGATCCTGCAGCAGGTCCAGAACCCAGCAGAACCTCCAGAGTCCCGGCCCAGTGCACCAGAACCCGGCTGTGGAAAAGCATCGACCCGCTGCAATCGATGGGCCTTTCTGACGCGCGTTCCAGCGCGGCGTGCAGGGTCACAGCGACCTTCAAACCGCTCCACTCCCAGCAGCTTCAAAGGCAAGCTGACCCCCCCCCGCCACCACTGGACCCGGGCCAGCCCAGCGCCTCCTTCACGGGCCTCTCTAATTCCCAGGCGCTGAAAGCCTGACCCGTCAGGTGGAGGACGGCGGCCAGAAACAAAGGAAGCGTTTTCCTCCATGAACGGATCCAGAGAAACCAGATGAGGGGAAAGATGGCCGACGGCGACGGGCCATTCCCTGATGAAACCAGAGGTTCTACCGTCTGGTACCGAGTGAGCTCAGACCTGAGGGAGGGGAACCCTGCAGACCTGAAGGCAGTCAGGGTGGAACCTGGATGATCCGCCCCTTCAGCCTGCAGGACGCCGTTAGAAACCGTTAACCAGGTCGCTTCAGATAACCAGAACATTCAGAACCAAGGTTTCACTTTAAGGTTGCTGAGAGGCAAAGAATGGCCGCCAACAAGGAAGAGATTAGGGTTGGCGCCGCCCCAGAACCCCGCACTGCCTTACAGACCGCAGGAAAAACTGGATCAACTGTTTCTGCTTCAACAACACAAACATTCAGGAGTTTTTCTCCTTTATGGAAGTTTGAGGATTTTATGGATTTTTACACCAATTCTTTTTTCCTCCTTTGGTTTTATGAGAGAAATGATAAAAGTTGCTCTAATTTCAAGCATGGCGGCTTTAAGCTGAACAAAATGAGTCGATAATGATTCCAGCTGGAAGCCATGGAAACACGCTAACCGTTAGCAGCTGCTATAGGATCATTTTATCAGTTTAATCAAAGCAACAGGCTGAAGTAAACAAACTACGGAGGCCCAGAGAGGACATTAGTGGAGAATCAAATCAAGCCTGAAATGGTGAAACGCTCATTGATCCGTCATCCAGCCGCCTGCTGCTGCGTTCATCTAAACCTGCTAGCATTAGCCGTGACTCGCTGGCGGGGGGTCAGACCCTCAGAGCATGGTTCACGTAGCGAGCGGATCGGCGACGGCAGTTTTACTGCGGTGGTTCTTAGGGCGACACTTCACTGAGGAATGATGGATTAACATAATAATAAAATACTTTAATAAAACATCTGGAACTTTCTAAAACTCCATCTAATAATCGAAAGTTATGGATATAAACCAGAAACAACTAAAACCAACTAAATGAATGGTTTCTCCAGCAGCTAAGCTCAGCCCCTCCCAGGCAGGACCACAGGTGCTGGGCAGCGTGAGGTCAGGGCCGTTCCTGGACCTGGACCTGGACCAGGACCAGGACCAGGACCTGGACCAGGACCAGGCATCATTTAACCCGTAGCTGCAGCTCCTCTGGTCCACTCTGGGTGCAGCTAGCATGCAGGTGGGGAGTCAGAGGGAGTCAGGTCTGGTTCTGGAGCCTCATAGGGACCCATTTTTCATCATTCTATCTCTATTCTCCCACTCTGCAGAATCTATTAGTTCAATCTCTGTGCTTTTTCCATCATAGTAGCTTTAGCGTTCCTTCCCTGCTGTGAAATGCAGATGTATAAATAAACTGAGCAGATAAGGCTTCTTCAGAACTTTCTACGCTGCCTGGCACTGAATGACTAACTGACCGCCTGCATCTGGACTTGTTAATGGGTCGTGACGTTCACGCTGACTTTCTGTGGAGCCTTTCCTGCTTCCAAACATCTTCTAGCCGTTTCCTAATATTTAGCTCTTTGTGGCCTGCTTCATCTTCCAGCTCATCCAGAACAGATCGGATCACCAGAACCTTCAGATGTGCGGCTTCAGAAACAGGCAGGGAGCTTCTGTTTTCTAGATCTTCTTTTTCAAGCAAAGTAACGTTGTGTTGTAACATGTTTTTGTAGGAAATTGCAGCTTGCCCAACGTCCTGTTGCCCGGCTCCATCACTAAGGTTCCGTCAGCACGGCCCGGCTCCATCACTAAGGGTCCATCAGCACGGCCCGGTTCCGTTAGCACGACCCGGTTCTGTCAGCACGGCCCGGTTCTGTCAGCACGGCCCGGTTCCAGCCCAACTACCACAGCCTGCTGCAGCTGTTCCACCTGCGGAGCAGCTATGGGCGCTTCCTTCCAGCATGGTGAGGAATCAAAGCGGACCCACATGGTTCTGATCTGCAGAACCAGGAAGTGAGAACGTCTGCTGAACGGTTCTTGTTCTACCCTTAGAATCCCAGTTTATCCCACAGAACGATCCCAGTCCATGGATGGGCCCAGCCCACCAACGGGCCCAGTCCATGGGGAACCCAGGAGATGCTGGATCATGTTTATAGACTCGGCTTTATTCATCCACTGGGATAAATCCTTCAGGGAGATTCTGCTTCCAGCATATAGAGTACAAAGAGTTAAAGCAAGAGGCCATTAAGGACGAAATACTACAGACTATAGAAAACAAGCATATAGATGCAAAACAACATTGAAAAAAAATAAAAAAGTTTTAATGTCCTGGAAAATGTTTCCTTTAGAGATCAAACTATCTGCCAGCAGGAAGCGACACTGGGATTATGGCTGCAGATCAGCCGGGTCTGGACCTGATCCGGGCTCACCCTGCATCACTATGACAGGCTACTGGTGGCAGAGCCTGACTGCTCCCACAGCATGACACCCCCTCTACCAAACCCTTTACTGTTGGTGCAGCAGTTTGATTCTAATACAAAATATGTTCAATAAAAACTTTAACAAAACCTCCTGATGAGGAAGACCTGCAGACCCCCTCACTGAGGAAGACCTGCAGACCCCCTCACTGAGGAAGACCT
>NW_015152381.1:41825-48233 GCF_000732505.1 Cyprinodon variegatus
GAGGAAGACCTGCAGACCCCCTCAGTGAGGAAGACCTGCAGACCCCCTCAGTGAGGAAGACCTGCAGACCCCCTCAGTGAGGAAGACCTGCAGACCCCCTCAGTGGGCCGTTTGAACCGAGCTGGACCAGAGGAGAGGAGCCTGGGCTTCCTGGGGGGCTCCACCTTCAGCCTGGGATCCAGGACCAAAGCCTCCCTCAGAGCAGTCTACAGACCCACCTCCCCTTCAGCCTAGTGTTGGGGTCTTTCAGAGGGAACCGGTTCGGGACGGTCCCAGCAGCAGATCCGGACCCTGAGGACCACCTACCTTGTCCAGCTCGTCGTGGAGCTCCGACAGGGTGGGTCTGACCAGCTTCTCCCCCAGAGGCGCCGCGGTCTGCCGGTAGAAGTCTATCTTTGGGACAGCATCGATGGTGTTGTGTCCAAAGGTCCGCAGGTAGTAGGTGTTGGTGTGGGTGTCATAGTGGTAGTGATGCTGGCCCCCCGTGGAGGAATGCAGGCTGCTCTCGCTCATCACCGTGTCTCCGTTCTGTAACCCCTCAGCCGGCCCTCCCTCCGGGGAGGCCCCGCTCCCAGAGCCGCTGGGATCCGCAAAGTTCACCACTCTGAAGCGGCCCTTGGCCTCCTCTCCTCCGGCCCCCGGGTTTTCAGCCTTCCCCTCGGAGGCGCCCGCCGCCTCGGACACCAGATCCACCTGGAAGCGGCTCTGGCTGGGAGTGGGACCGAGCGGCCTTGGCTCGCCCTCCGGAGCTAGAAGCTCGCTCTGCGGGGCTGCGGGTGGCTCCGACATGTCTGCGGCTCGGCTGCTGAGTAATGGAGGTGAACCGTCCCAACCGCCCGGCTAGCGCCAGTAAAAGCCCCGCTGAGAGAGGCGGCAGATGGCTGCTGCCTTCCCCGCCCGGCTTCTCTTCTCCGAGGAAGAAAGTCCTAAAAGTTCCAGCGAGTTTTCGGCGTCAGGCGGGTCCGCTGCGGGGCTCGCTGTGAGGGATGCTGCTGTCGACCTTGCCGCGGCTCCTCCTAGACTCCCAGCGCCGCTCCGCCGGTTATTATACACACTGCGGACGACACCGGAGAAGGGCGGGCTCCCCAGCTGCAAGCATCGCGAGACTTCAGCCGCTGCCCTCCCGTTTGGCCCTAAGGGACGGACATGTCGCGAGAAGATCCCCAAACTTCAGCAGTGTGCATGACGACATCAGCGTCCTATGTGAGGTGGAGGAACCGCTCCGACAGGCCCGCCGGCACGTGGTCCTCTGTGCGGCTTTAACCCAGAAGTTTAACGCTTCAGTTCATCATTTCTCACCAAACAAACGCTAAAGGTTTATGGTAATATTTCCCCCAGGATGTGTTTACAGGCAGGCTAGCTTCAGTTAGCTAAGAGGCGCTTTAAGAAGGTAGAGCCCATTCACCGGCGGTCCTAGACCAAATGTACCAGGGGGCCAGGAGGGGGCCAGCATGAATCATGGGGGCCCAGAAAAGCATGAAATAAAAACAGGGCAAGAGATTCAAATATATTAAGAGAGCCGCATGAAGGGACATTTCTATTCAATTAGGTTTATGTTATTATTATATTATTATTGTCTTATTAGGTAAATATACATTCATAAATTAGGAGTTTTACATATTTTTGACTTAATTTGAGTTAAAATGACCGTTTTCTATAAAATCTGAATTAGAACTCAAGAAAAACATTTCGCAGAAAACTGAGAATCTATCTCAATCTCACTGAAGCTGTCATCTTATTATTTAAACTAATTAGTAAAAAATGAGAATTAAAAAAAAAAAAATAATAATAAATAAATAAAAATGAAATAGATCCAAAGGACCTACAGTATCAGTAACCATGTCTGTTCCAGCGCAGATCATTATTAGAACTTCTTTGAGTATTATGTCTTCAGTACAGGGGCCATAACTGGCCCCCATTGGCCCCTGTCTAGAACCGCCCATGCTCACCAGTTTAATTCATTTTCTCCAGGTTTTATGGTGATTAGACTGTCACAGGGGCACCATAAGAAGATTCTAAGGGCCTTTGTCTGAGGGGGCCCCAAAGGGAGAAGAAAAGTTTCGTCTCGCTTTATTTTTCAAATATAAGAAGAAAATGGAGAAGTAAATAAATTATATTTATGTTCCTCATTTTTCAGCAGGAAACAGCGAAACAAAGCATGAAAATATTAAATATATGAATAGACTTTTATAGAATATTTCATTATACCATAAACCTATCATATTGTATAATCAAAGACATCTATAAATCTAGATCATTCTGACGAGCAGCCTGGAGCAGCTGCACCAAACATACATCTTTATTGTCATTAAACGTTTACAGGAATGAACAATAAGCTCTGAGGGCATAAAAATAATCTGTCCTTTAATGACGTTACAGGGAAAGCTTATAGGAATATATTTCCATAATCCTAAACCTATTTTCTGTTCATATGTTCATAAATACAGCTGAGCTTTTTGTTTTTATTTGTGTTAGATGTAAATGTAAAGCTTTATATTATATTTAACTTTTTCACTTAGATTTATTTTGTTATTTGTATACACAAGCGTAAACAAAAAGACATTTCATTAAGAATTATGATAATCACATATGATCATTTTCCTTTGTAGAAATTTTACAATGAAAATTAGATAAAAAATGTAAATTATCTTCTTTATTGCATCTTTATTAAAGCTTGCATACCGTTATTTCTTTTGGGTTGGCGGGGGGGGGCTTAACTCGGGGAGCAGTGGGCTGCCATTGTGCGGCGCCCAGGGAGGAGTGTGGGGTTAAGGGTCTTTCTCAGGGACCCAGAGTGGCAGTCTGTGGGAGTGGGGCTTGATCTCACAACTAGTGTTGCACTGATACCAGTATGGGGCGGGGCCCCGATCCAGCACTAAAATGGTGGCATTGGTACCAACCAATAGGGCCAGGTGGCAATGAAAAGTTCTACTGGATTCACTTTAATTTAGTCTGTTTCCTGCTTCACAAAGGTAGACAGCAGCTTGAAGCCATGATGGTGATTATTTCAAATCCAAGCAGGATGCAGTTCTTCATAGATACACAAACATCCATTTCAATCAGATGGTATCAGCCGATGCTGCACAGCCAGGTATGGGGGCCAGAAAATGGCATCAGAGCAACACTAATTACAGCTGAACTAAGCCTAACCTCAGGATTCCAAGCTCTATGCCCTATCCACCAGGCCACCCCCCCCCTAAAACATGGCCGACGGCGGGGAGAAAGGCCCTTAGGTTTAGCAACGTCGTCCAAATACTCTAAATCTGAGAATCGTCTTAGCAACGACATCTTAAACACTTCAGATAATTTTATCTTATATTTTTCAATAAGCATCATCAGACAGGTTTTTCTCCAACTGTTCTCCCCCCCCCATGGTGAATATAGTCATCTTTAGTGAAAGAACTTGTCTGTTTGCTCTGTTTCTCTCCAGCTGTTAATATGTTACACGCCTTGTTTACATACATGCCCAGAGATCTCCATGATTCAGTGAATAGAAAGGCTTTAATGCTTTAACTCTTCAGTGCTTTAAGTTTTTAATCCATTATCATCTTCAGCTGGAGACGTTTTACATGCTAACACTTTTCATAAAGACTATTTCCTACATCTGATTAGACATCAGAGTTCAGTCTAAACGCATCCAGATCTAATAAATAAAATATAATTTGATTTAAACTGAAGGAGTGATGGCCCAGTGGTTAGAGCAGCGCTCTGAGAAGGTTACAGTACCCGGTTCGATCCCCAAAGCCTCCACTCTGGGTTCCTGAGCAAGACCCTTAACCCCACACTGCTCCCAGAGCGCCACACAGTGGCAGCCCACTGCTCCCCGAGGGGAGGGGTTAAATGCAGAGAGGGAAATTCAGAAACTGCTTTATGTAGCGACATTATTTCAGCACCTGGAAGGACTTTGAGCCGATGCTTTTCTGCAGGAAGGCTAGTGGACTGACCCCCCCCTGGAAAAGGATTCAGTAAACATGCATTACCATCACATCATCACACATTAATGATAGTATTTTGCATTGATAACTGGTTTATTTTAAGTAGCTGCATGTTTAGTGGTTGGGTAATGTAACTCGCTTCCTGCCAAAAACGTTCAACTGCACCTGTTTACCAGGAACACCCTGTTTTCTTACACAGAGTGGCTGCAAAACACGACAAGAAGCTTAAAAAGGAGGCAGACACATTTTCCCCAAATGGTATTAGAGAAGAAATTTAGAAAGAAAGTCTGTTTAAAAAGACTGTAGCCCATATCAGCCCTATATCAGACTTTTAATGGTTTCTGTTGTTTTTGACCTGGTTACGATCAGCTGTTTTCCACTCTGAGTGGAGTTCCACTCGGAGCTCATGGTAGGAAACATAGAATAATGCTGTAGATCCCTGAGGGTCAGTATTCCACCTGAGAGCCAGTTCTGCCTAATGGTGTTTGGTGGTGTTCATGTCACTTGGTGCAGGTTGCTTCTTCTCCCGAATGCTCTGCTTCTCCTGAAGCACCAGCAGCAGTGATGTCATCTTTCTGTTTTTGTCTCTGCCTCTCTGCGCCGCCTGTCCTCTTCCTTTTACTGCGTTCGTAGACCGATTCCACTGCTTCTCATCCTCACCTGCAGCGTTCGCTAGCTAAACACCACAGCAGCAGCCAGACACACGTCACACTGCCCCTCCTCCACATGCTGCTGCCTGTGAGGTTGATGCAGAC
The DNA here is from genome assembly GCF_000732505.1 of Cyprinodon variegatus. Lineage (NCBI taxonomy): Eukaryota > Metazoa > Chordata > Actinopteri > Cyprinodontiformes > Cyprinodontidae > Cyprinodon > Cyprinodon variegatus. The sequence continues at coordinate 46,516 of NW_015152381.1, forward strand.
TGTTAGGGCAGGTGTTAATAAACCAATCATCTTTCCCTCCTCACATGCTGCTGGCCTAAGTGGCCTGGCCTGTGTCTCTAGGCGTGCAGCCGCTTCACCGGCAGAATATAAAAAAGAGAGAGAGGCTAGCGGGCCAATCCCAGGCCGGCCCAGTTCAGGTCCGAGTATGTCCCCCACCATGGAAGACCCAGAGTTACGCCGTTGCTGGTCTGGGTCCAGATCTACAGGTCGTTGACCTAGCTGACGGTGTGGCGGCTGGCTGGTCTCTCTGTGTTGCCTTCATCTAACCCCCTAAATATTTGTTTTCAGGCGTCATTTTGTTTTTAGCTCCATGCGACCCCCAAACATCCACCCTGATCCCAACATGTAAACAGCGAATACACTGAGGTGGAGGTCATGGAGATCAGGTCTGGACTTTAGATGTGTCCAGCATGATAGGATAGAGTAGAACAGGTGTTAGATTATGCAGTATAGCTGCTGGGATGAGAAATTACTGAGGAGACTCCTCTACAGCTTCTGTTTGGAAAAGTTAAGAAGCTGAAGAGCAGGAAGACACGGATGGCAGGAGAGGATGTTTCTATCAGCGCTTTCACTGAGCTGCTAACAGGGACTGATTCCTGCTGCTTAATATGGTGGAGATCCAGATCTAGAGTCTCTCTACAGGCCGTTTCTTCCAGGTAAATAAACACGCGGACCCCTCCCTCTGCAGCTCACAGGGGGGTTTATAGAGCTTCACTAAAACCAAAGTACTGTTGGCCGTTTCATGGCCCGTTTCCTCTGCATGTTTGTGTCCTTTGAGTGATTCAGCAGGAGATTGTTGGGATGGCCGTCTGAGGCCGTCGCCATGCCTACAGAGGGGGCTCTACGTCTGACGGGACGTACGTCTGCACCAGGCTCATTCACTTCACAGAATATTTCACCTCTGCCTTCATTAAAGCAGGCATTCCATCCGACTTCATGATGTAGAGACTTTATTAGTCTGCAGTGGGATAAAGTAGAAGCAATTGACTGACAAAAGTACACCCAAACTTTTTAATAATAACAGGAGGAAGTGCCGCCTGATGCTTCAGTGGAGCAGCTGCAGAGTGGGGGCTGTTTACATCGGCGTGCTCCGGAGCACATTCCAAAAATACCAAAGAATGGGTTTAGTCAAAATAAGTCATCTAAGGCAGCTTTATCACTGTATGTCACTGAGGAGCAGCAGAAAACCGGACAGGAAAAGGTTTTCCTGAACAGCTTCATTTAAACTAGCCAGACTCTTCCCACAATGCCACTTTATTAACATTACAGTTCAAATGAAACCTTGATTGATCCGATTCATCAGATACAGACGTTCACAGCTCAGTTCAGTCAGAGCAATCAGTTTAATCACGTCCTTCACTAAGGATGAAGCTTTAGGTCGTCATGCAGCCTCTATGAGGAAGCAAAGATTAATGCCGGTGCGCTCGCTCTTTGAGCTAATTTATAAATCCCTGTTGACCCGTTTAATCGGCAGGACGGATTAGGAGATTTGGAGCAACTGTGAGATTCTTTTCCTGTGGGTCAGCAAACCAAGCGTTCTGGACCCCTGCTGAAATACAAAACCACGAAAGTCCAACATGGAGAAAAAAATGCCAACAACAACCAGGCCAATGTTAGCTGTTGTTACGGTTGCTGTAATTTAATGTTTACTGAAGACCTGACCCAGATGACTTGGTCAATTATAGACCTATATCCAA
>NW_015152381.1:48611-50395 GCF_000732505.1 Cyprinodon variegatus
ATTATTGACTGAAAAACTAAAAGTATAAGTGAGTGAGAGTGATGCTCAAACACCAAGTCTTGGTCCAGTGGTTTAGAGAAGGCTGCATCCATCATGCATGGTGCCACTCAGGGCCCTGAGTAAGACCCCCAGGGGTCCCCACGCTCCAAGTGGCCCACTGCTCCCTAAGGTAAGGCAAGCAGCATTCTGACTGTAATGTCATGTGACCAATAAAGATAACTATCTTCATAAAGACAAGACGTTTAGCAGGATGAAAATTAGATTTAATGAGAGAAGCTTGCTGCTCTGTCCGGATCTAACGGCCCAAAGAATTAAAATAAGGACAGCTTTGATGTGCGGGAAAACGTGGTTGTTATTGTAGTAAATGTGATTACTGCACATTTAATAAGACGGGGAAACCCGTCCAGTTCTGCCCGTTTAATGAGTAAACTGCATGAGCTACTGGCAGCTTGAGTGGCTGTAAAAGAAAGATAAGGTTCTGCCATGAAGTTAGAGGCAATAATGATAAGCACTAAACAAAACAATAAAAATGATAGGAATAAACCTTACATAGAGTTAGCAGGCAAACAATTATAAACATGTTCAATTTAGAAGATTAAACATCAGTTATAAAACCTGGAAAGTGTTTTCTGACTGATAAAGGAAGGAGGTGTGCAGATGAAGCTGTAAACAGGTGGATTTACCTGCAGGCTCTGCTCACAGCACCTCGCTGCACTGCATGCCTTTCATCCTGTTTGATGGTCGAGGTTCAAATGCAACAGAATTATTTCCAGCATAGGTTTCCGTATTTACATTGTTCCTTATTCTATTATTATTATTGTTTAATTTTTATTTTTTACGGCACCAGTTCTCGTTTTGTCAACAGTAGGCTGACACCAGCGCAGACGACCTGGTTTCAAAGTATAAATCCGCCTTAAGGCCTCTGCACATGGGTCGGCGCGCTAACCACTGCGCCACGCCGCCTTTATTCTATTCTCTATCAGCCCAAATATATTGACACTCATCACGTGTCATCCATCAGTCAGCAACTTCTCCACAAACACTGCAGACATTTTTAAACACGCTAAATAGAAAAAAGAAGCTTTTGATAGGTTTGATTAATCGCAGCATTTATAAAGCCTCCATATATTTGCATGTTGGATCTTACCCGCATGTATTTATGAAATATGTGAAAAAGATTTCTGCTCATTTTACACCCTCAGTTTGTGCCTGGTATGAAGGTCGGCCTTGCAGCACTAACCGTTTGCAGGTGTTTTTACATGTCGACCTTTTGAAGATCAGATATGAAGGAATTTTTGGCGGCGAACAGGAAATTAAGTCTAAAATGTTCTGCAGAGAAAAGAAGAGCCTGGAGACGCTGAGCAGAGACGTTCTTTACAAAGTCAGAAGCTGATTGTACATTAGATGATACCTGCCTATAACATCAGAGCCATTAAAATAAGGATCTGCTTAAAGTGCTTTGGAGCAGGCGTGAAGAGAAGCAGAAGCTTGGAAAACGCAGCAATGCTAAAGTCACTTAGTGGGGAGGGTCACGCGTTGCTCCACAGCAGCCGGCTCTGCTGAGGGCGGCACAAAGCCATATTTCTGGAAAAGGAAACAGGCCATAAACCCAGAGAACAAATCAGCTTTTTAAAACTTTTACTGCATTTCTATTCAGACGGTAATGGAAAGTAAAATGTTTAGCACTGGGCTGAGGAACAGAAAACAGGGAAGTAAAGCAGCCATGGCTGAGAGAGCCAGCAGCCCGACAGGGTTTCAGATCAGGAGGCACTTTTTCTATACTA
>NW_015152381.1:51831-52884 GCF_000732505.1 Cyprinodon variegatus
TTCAGCAGCATTTGATTTTCATTCAGGATACATGTCAGAAGTGCGTTCTCCAAAGTTTGTGTCTAAATAGTAATTGTCATTTTGAGTTAGGCTTTCTAAAAGATAAACAGTCCAGGTGTAAATAATGGCAGTAGCCCAGAATGTGTGTGTTATCATAACTTATGTGTTGACACAACAGCGAGGAGCTACAAATGCTCTCTGGACAGAAGTGGGAGAAGAAAGAAGCGTTTATTCTAAAGTCCATTATTTAAAGAGCAACATGTCCTTATTTATCATCCACCGAAAGCAGGGAGGGGGTCTACTGGTCTGGTCTACTGGCAGAGCCTCGCTGCCTCTTGGCTGCACCCAGAAATCTGGTCCATAAAGGTTCTGAACAGGACCGGTACCAGAGGGCAGGACCCCAGGAACAAGTCCGAGTCAGTGGGGACCAAACTCATGCTCAGCTGTACAGGGACCGGTGAAAAGAAGAAAACAATCATGGTCAGTCTGGAAGGAAAGGTCTGCCTTCTAGACTGACTGAGCTCTGCCATTTAACAAGGAGACATTAGAAGTCAAAGAAAACATTTATTCTACTTGTAGAAAATGAACAGCTGTTGGTGACATTAAGTTAAAAGTAGTGTAGCTTAATATGGCTAACTAAGCGAGCTAAAAGAGGCTAACCTATTAGCTCCAACCACTAGCTAACAGGTTAGCCTCTTTTAGCCAGTGATGGGAGTAACGCCGTTACCTTTTTTAGTAACGAGTAATCTAACTAATTACTTTGACTGTAACTATAACGCAGTTACCATTGCAGACACCCCGTTACTGCGCGTTACTCAGGTCGCACAATGAACCTTTTTTTCATGATAGGACTCATGAGCGCCTTGTCGTGAGGGAGGGGAGGATGAGATGGGCTGTTACGGGTGTTGAGTGAGGAGGACTCCAGCAGGGGGAACGCTATCTGAAGAGGTTTATAGGCCCATCAGAATACCGTTCCCCCATGTTAAGCAGGGGAACGCTATCTGACGAGGTTTATAGGCCCATCAGAATACCGTTCCCCCATGTTAAGCAGGG
>NW_015152381.1:53936-56431 GCF_000732505.1 Cyprinodon variegatus
CATGTGAAGTAGGGGAACACTATCTGACTGGGTTTATAGGCCCATCAGAATACCGTTCCCCCATGTTAAGCAGGGGAACGCTATCTGACGAGGTTTATAGGCCCATCAGAATACCGTTCCCCCATGTTAAGCAGGGGAACGCTATCTGACGGGTTTTATAGGACCATCAGAATACCGTCTATCAACAACTACATCTATCAACAGAGAGAGTTTCTTAACTCAAATATAATTTTTCAGACAATCAGAAGAGGTTAAATAATTCATCCATTCATGGTGAAAACACCAACCTGCAGATAGATTAAAACATTCAAACCTCTGTGAGGTGACAGCACAGAAATCTGAACCATTGTTCAGGCATTTAAACACTGATAAACTTTCTTTTCTTTTACCGGCTCTGCTGTTTGTCTTTTATTGAAGTGTCCTTGTTCCAACTTGATGTTCCAGGCTGCAAAACTTAGTTACAGTCGCTGAAGCTCATGTGACAGGTGCCTAAGTAGAACCGTATGGTCTCTGAGAAAAGCGTGTGATTAGCTGGGAGACAGCAGTGTTACATCCACACAGCGACAAACAAGCCTCCCTCCCAGAAAGGCTCCAGTGCAGAGCTGACCACAGGAGGAGGCTTTACAGGCCTGGTACACTGCCTGGGAGAGCTGCAGGAACGCTGCCACACATGTAAAGAAGGAAGAGGAAGGAAACACGGCGTGAAAAATGACCACGGAGGGGAGAAAGGAGGTGTTTGAGAGGATCGACAACAGAGGAGCAAAATGTTTGATAATAAAAACAACAATGAATGAAAAAGCATGGATTAAAACAGAGGTTCTACAATACAGCTGCAGCTCTGAAGTCTCCAGCTGTTTGGTTCTGAACAGGGATATTAAGGCTGTCCTGAACTGTCTCAGCTGTCATGCTGGTCTGCAGCTGATGCAGATAGAGTCATCCATACGAAGACGCCACTGGCTCAGCCTTAAGGGCAGATTATACTTCTGCAACCGCACACATCAAATGACGCATGCTTCTGGTCGCAAACCAGTTTAGCTGGTATGCTTCTGCACCGTCGGTCTGGAGTTTCTAGGGATGCACAGCTGCTTCCCGGCAAAGTGCAAGGGGGCGCCTATTCAAGAATTCGCGAGAACTTCTGTGGCGCCGGCGGGAGTGTTTATCTACCAAAACAACAACGGCACGTCTGCAAGATATCTCGGTCACAGAGATGGACCTAGAGTTGCTAGACATTGAAGAAGAACAGGTTCTGTTAATGGAGTTGGCAAAAAGACCGATTAGCCTTTCGTTATAGTTGTCCATTGTAGTTGTTCCTCGGTTTTTAAAAATGGCGCGCCCCGGCACCGAATAGAGAAGGACGACCACACAGAGAGCCGGAAAGGCGTACCAAGGACCAATCACAGCTGCTTTTTGTTGCGTGGTCGTGCATAGAGACAGATATGACGGTTGCAGAGGCTATACATCAGAAGTATAAATTGGCCTTAAAACATCCCAACCTTACCTTCTCCTCTAGGCGGGGCCCAAACCCTGCTTTGTCTGAATGGGACCCCGATCATTTCTACTGTGGATTAATCTTGGTTTCATGTTAGCATTAGCAAGATGATTGCTTGTGCACCGCTTGCCCCCTCTGCTGTGTTTTATCCCGCCCTGTCCTAAACACAACAGACATAGAGGTTGAAGGTTGGATGGAAGGAGACTCTGCTGTCAGCGAGCAGAAGGGTCTGAAACCACAAACACAGACGTATTCATGTTCACATGAACAAAGACTCACATAAAAACACCATGCAATGAAGTATTGTTAATTAAATCCAATGTATTGCTCCTATTTGTATGTGTGTGTTTATATACTGAGCATCAGGGAGTCCAGTGGGAGAACTAGAGTTCTTAGAACTAGAGTTCTAGAGTTCTCAGATCCTTATTTAAAGAACTGTAACTCTGGAATTACAAGAGATGCAGAAAAAGCCCACATGCAGGAAAGTTGCTGAAAATATTCCAGTGGACTCTCAGGGCTCAGAACTGTGGATCCAGAATTTTAGGCAGACAGACTTAAGTAATTTACAACAGCGTTTATTGACAATTCGTTGAATCTGAGACTCAGCAGCTACAACGAAAAAGGCAGGAAACACTCATGTTAGTGACCAGGTAAATCTGACGGACCGATGCCCAGAGGGTTCCAGGAACCGATGCCCAGAGGGTTCCAGGAACCGATGCCCAGAGGGTTCCAGGAACCGATGCCCAGAAGGCTGCTGAACCGGTTGATGAGCAGAAACAAGCAGACAAGCAGGAGTTTCCAGAAGGCGAAGCCAAAGCCAGTGTTGATGAGGTACACAGGAATCCAGACCAGAAGGTCAGAAAACCAAAGAGGATCCGAAGGGAAATCCAAGTCGGGGTCAGGAGATCCAGGGTCCAGGGTCAAAAGCAGGCAGAATCCAGTAGGAGTCCGAAGACAGGTCAGGCAAACAGATGTGGTAAGGAACAGGCAGGCTCAGAGGTCCAAA
>NW_015152381.1:58370-59356 GCF_000732505.1 Cyprinodon variegatus
ATCTGTACAGAAGAAAGTATTCAATGAGTATATTTCATTAATTCAGGTCTAGGATTCATTATCTGAGTGTTCATTTCATTTTTTTTAGCAGAGTAGTTGGGCTGACAGCCCAGCTCCTGGACCAGGATCAGGAGGAACAGCTTTCCAAACACCTGGCAGTCATTCCAGGTAACGACCCTTATCAAGCCGACAGCCTCAGAAGTTATTCACATTCTTCACCTAAGCTTCACCTTCAGCTTGGACATTTAGGGCCAAAGAAAAGTCCAGAAATATAAACAGAAAAAGTACCTGGTAAAAGTAAAAATACAAAGGAAAATCCTTTACCTAATTCAAGATTAAAAAGTAAAGGTTCTACATTATGCTTAAAAGCATAAGTAAAATAAGTTTTTACCTTAGTTATACAATCTAAGTTTTAAAAGCTCTATTTTTGGGCACGTTGGTGGTGCTGGGGTTAAGCGTGTGACCCATGTTGACAATCTTTTTTCCCCCAAAATATCTTTATTGTTTTCTACATTTATGTAAACATTTCACAGGCAGTGTTTAAGAATTTGTAACTCATGTCTGATATAACTGTGTCTCAACTGATATAAACAACTAAAATACAGTAACTGAATGAATTCAGCAAATCAACCTGGAAAATACTGAAAAAACGCAAATAAAACAACTGTGATCTATTAGTTATGATTTATACTGTGTGAACGCTATGATGCTGTCTACAGTAAAAACTCCTCATGGGCAGATGACAATAGAAAAGCTGACTGTTTAAAACCCAAAAATGTAAAATGAAGTTCTTACCTGATTTAAACCAAGATGTTAAAGTCAAAGTAATTAAATTCAGTTTATTTCTATAGCTCCAGATCAAACCACGTCATCTCAGGTCACTTTACAGATCAACCAGTCAGATTGATTCAAAGTTTTCTATCTAAGGAAAACCAGCTGATTGCATCGACTCATTGACTCTTCAGCAATCCCTCACACTAAGCATG
>NW_015152381.1:60550-64318 GCF_000732505.1 Cyprinodon variegatus
AGAGTAAGGACCTGGTGGACGATACAAAGTTACAAAACGAAGAGGTTTTCCTGCCTTGAAATCTGGATCAGGGAAATTAAGGGTTAAATGTTCAAAAGAGTTGTAGGTATTAACTGTTTTGGGAGTAATCAGTAAGTCAGACTGGAAGATTGTTGCTACTCCTCCTCCTCGCCCAGAACTTCTGGGGATGTGAAAATTTAAATAGCTTGAAGGAGTTGCCTCATTTATGCTCACATAATCCTCTTGCTGCAGCCAGGTTTCTGTAAGGCAAAACAAGTCAATGTGATTATCACAAATCAAGTCATTAACTAGTAGACTTTTAGAGGAAAGAGATCTTATGCAGGGACGGAGCTAGATGGGGGGCCAGGGGTGGCCATGGCCGTCCTTAGCCAATCATTGGCCAACCCTGCGGCCACCCCTATCATTTTGTTCCTTCTAATACAGATGGTGGCAGCAGTAATACTCTCAGGTGGAATATTCAAAACATTAAAATTTTTCATATCAACAATTACTTAAAACTCTGTGGTTTATTATGCACAATACATACTAACATTAAAGATTATAAGTACAGAATTTATTCTCTTTTTAGAACTAGATTTTGTGTTATATGGGGTAAAGAGAAAATGCAAGTCATCCAGGAGTCTTCAGTTAAATCATACATAAATATTTTAATAAAAACATGTTAAATTATAATTGTATTAATTGATTGACATTATTGATCTCACAGTGGAGATATTTACTGTATGAAGATATGAGTACATAATATCAAATTTATGCAGAGTGATTATTAATAAAAGCAGGTAAGTAATGACAATGAAAAAGATGTTTGCCCCAGAACTCATACCTGAAAGAATTTTATCTACTATACCTTTTATCTAGAAAGTATGGATGTTTAAATATATCTGTCAAAGTGGGCTTTAAAGATCTGACCCACATGCAGAGAACCAGTCAGAGACCAAGGCTAAAAGTTAACTGGTTTATTGAGGGTTAGCAAAAACACAGATGGAGAGAGATATTCTGCTGGGTAATACTGTTGGACCTCAGCGGACTGGTGAACCGGAACCGGAAACTCTGAAGGGAAGATGATGATCAGTTCAGGGACCGTGGGAAAAAAGACAGAGGCCTGTATATTGCTTGTTGGAGAGCAGATAGGCTGACTAACGTTGGACCCAGAGGAGTAAAGGAGCTGACTGTCACTTGGTTTTCCAGAAGTGGACTTGAACGGATCATGTGGAGGTTTCCCCTTGCTCAGTGACTCAGTTAATCCTTCCAGGGGGAGAAGGTCCAGGCTTATCCAGTGATACAGGAAGGCTTCTTCCCGAAGAACAAAGACAAAGCAAGCTTAGACTCAGAGAGACAAGACTAAGGTTAGACTCTGCTAGTGTACCCAATACTGGCATACACTCTGGCGTCGAGGTAGTGACAGCCCGCTGCTTAAGTACTCCTCTGGTAAAGACACAACGAACCGCAGGTGTGCAAGGAGGGGAGAAGAAAAAACACAAAAACATCCCACACAGGCATGAATTCTAACAATATCCGTGTATCTGTTAGCAAAGGTTGTAGGAAAGTATAGTTTGTCTTTATGGAGAAAATATGGATGTTTTGCTTGTTACCTTTCCTGTTGAACAGCATGGATTGACGTTGAGGTTCTGGTGCCTATTCACTTTCAGCCACCCCTCAATGGACATTGGTTATTGCCTGGCCGCCTTATAAAGGTTTTCTGATCTTATGTTAAACAGACCACATTTAATCGTTTTAACTTTTTCCCCAATTGGAGTTATTTTGATTTTAATTAGATTATCATGATTTACTCCTTTGGGAATATTTGCTAATTGATTAGATTTTGGTCGTGGGCAAGACACTGTCTGGATGGAGTAAAGAGTGGGTAACAGTAGAGAAGCTGCAGAGAGGTCTGTTAAACTAGGACTCTGCTTCCTGGTCTGCACCCTGGGGGGTCAGGGTTTTGGAGGACTAGTAAATGTGGCCAGATTCCTAGAAAGAAGAGCTGCACCATCCAAAGTGGGATGTAGAAAAATGTTGCTTAACATAAAGTCAGTTATAACAGAAAATCACCACCAGTCATTTAACACAGCATCAAACTGGAGAGTTATTCATGCAGTGTAGGAAACTTATCTGACTTAATTAACATTTAAATCACTGACAGTTCCTATAAACTGGCACAAAATTAATGAACTTTCACTGAATGTAGAGGAACAGTTCTCTGAATATTAAATCTAGCAAATAAGACCTGAATTGTCTGATTTTTTTATTTTTATTTTTCTAAAGATTAATTGTTAATGTAATGTAACATGCTTGCTTATGCATTTATTTATAGTCTTATAATGGAATTTTTATAGCAGTGTTTTTATGTGTGACACATAGTTTGGACTATATAGAGTCTGTAACCAAATCAAGTTTCCTTTGGGACAATAAAGTTAATCTAATCAAAGTCAACAAAGATGATCTGTTTCAGTCAAATGGTTAAAAAAATGAACCATTCTGTCTGGGTTACAATGTTGATGCATTTAGGTAAACGTGAAACTTTGCCCAGTTACTGTTCTTTTAGCAGTCGTGTGTTTGTGATCCTGATTGAATCCATGTGAACCATGTCTTGTTTAGTCCACAGCCTCACAGTATTTCTTTGTTTTTGTGTTACCTTCTATTATTTACTCTTTCTGGTGTCCACCGGGTTCTTGGGTTGGGAGGTTAAATATAAATATGAGTATTGTGTCTCTTGTATTTGAAATGATGTAATGTATCACTGATGCTCAATAAAAAGAAAAGCTGAGGATTTTTGCTGTGCATCACCTCTGTTTGAACTCTTTTAGCGAGGCTTTGAATCCACGCCTCATGGACCTAACCTTGGTTATTGCATTGCAGTGTTTTGTGGGAATGTGAGCCGCCGCGCCGCGTGGGTCAACTAGGTGCTAATAGGCTAACACTGCTCTGAAAGGCTGCAGTGACACATGAGCTCCACGGCTCTCTGTCGTCCTTCCTGAAACACTAAACCACCTTCAGCAATCTGCTTTCAAGCTTCTGTCTCTGCCCAAAGGAAAAAAACACATTACCTGCATGACGCCTTCTATGACTATCAGGGTGATGCTTTTTGATAAAAATATGGATTATTTGTATCTTTACTAATAACAGTTAATTTTTTGCATTTTCCGTCTGTTGTTTATCTTTGGATATTTTGATTAGAAACGGTCCAATAGGCTAAAGTAGAGCTAATTGTTACAGACGGGGTTCCACCTGAACCCAGGATGAAGGTTAAAAACATTCCTGATTGGTTGGAGAACTGTTCAACCAAAGGTTAATTGATATAAGATGCTTCAGAACCAGGGGAGGGAAATCTATGCTGGAGCTTCAGGCAAACGAGGGCATAAGATCCAGTTAGGTTGGGTCTGAACCACGTCATGCCTCCAGTGGACCACATAGCGACAGACGCCTACCCTGCCTGAAGGGAGGGGTCTCTGATGAACAACACGACCACCTGAAAGGTCATCTGCTGGAAAACATAAACTTCAGTTCCAAACGGCGAAGATGTTCAGCTTCATTGGAAGCAGCCTGAGAGAGGGACCAGATTCCTTCACGCAGACATTTAGCTAGCTAGCTAGTATCGTTTATTCAGAAAGAGAACAGAGGCTAAAAATTAGCTTGTTTTTGTTTAGCATGATACCTCCATTTTCCCATCTCTGGCAAGACCCTGCAGCAGAACCACAGGCCAGTTCTAACCAGTTCTGACCAGTTCTCACCTGTTCTGTCTGCACT
>NW_015152381.1:64889-69119 GCF_000732505.1 Cyprinodon variegatus
GCTGCTGCTGCTGCTGCTAGCGGTCTGAACGTAGCATGATAAATGTCTCACTATGGTCCCGCTCTAGTGGGCAGTGGTTCCCTCAGCATGTCTGTCATGTTTTAATGTCCACTGTAGATTTTGCTCATGTGAAACAGGTTTCCTGAGTTTAGATCTGTGACGGGTTCGGCTAAGTCATGTTGCCCTTAGTGAAGGTCACGGCACCCTGATAGCTGAAAGGTCGGAGCTATGATGAAAACAAACAGAACACTGATGATACATAAACTAGAGCTCTGCTCCATGAAACACAGCAGAACCAGGTTTCTTCAATGGGCTGCAGATCTGAACAGGAACCAGGAACTGTTTCAAACATGAACATGTTCAAAAGTTCCTCCAACACAAATATCAGAGTTAGCCAGACATATAGAGAAGGACCGTAGCCAAGAGACAGAAACAGCACAGAGAAAAAACAACAACTAAACTGAAACAGACTCAGAGAGGAGCTGAAGGAAGGAGCCTAAGAAAGAAAGACTTTGTTCCTAAACTTTAATCAAATCCAGACAGGTGAGCGTTCGCTGCTGCTCCAGAATAACACTCAGTCCTGATGCCTGTCTGCCATCCAAGCTCCGCTTCACAGAACACTTCCAAATTAACAAACAGACGAGACACGAAACGCTGCTGGAAACAGCAAAGACATTCCTGAGTGTGTGATCATTTAGCATCAGCCTGTGGACTCGTGTCCTCCTCAGGTCTGCTGGCTCACACCAGTTTGCAGAAACATCCCTGAATCAGTGAGTGAGGGCAGGCCAGGATGGAAATCAGCTGAAGCTCTGCTGGACGGACGTTCTTTACGTTGACTAATAAAGACTTTAAACGAAGGCTTCAGTGTCGCCTTCCATCACTGTGTCATTTTATAAAGGCTGACTGTATGATCTGGTTGAGTTTTCTCTCTTAAGCACGATAGAAACAAACTGAATAGAATGAAAGTAATATCGTCCTAAAGCTCAGCAGCACATATCAGCACCTGTTTGACTGATGACGACATAATCTGACCTTTACCCTCAATCTGACCTTTACCCTCAATCTGACCTTTACCCTCAATCTGACCTTAACCCTCAATCTGACCTTTACCCTCAATCTGACCTTTACCCTCAATCTGACCTTAACCCTCAATCTGACCTTTACCCTCAATCTGACCTTTACCCTCAATCTGACCTTAACCCTCAATCTGACCTTTACCCTCAATCTGACCTTTACCCTCAATCTGACCTTAACCAAAGCTTAATTCTCTCTGTACCTCTAAGCAGACTGTCTAAGGTTAAAATCTTTTCCCGCCCCATTTGGAGCAGCCTTCGGTCCTCAGAAGGTTAGCAAATAGGCCTGAGACTAAGTAGAAACTGAAAAGCAAAGATCCAGAAGTGCTTCAGATGTTGAAGAGGAAATGAAGCGGCAGCAATTGTTAGTGGAAGAAACGCAGCCTAACAGTTTGAACAGAGCACAGAATCAATGACATCAGCAGCTCAGCTAATGGCCGACAGGGAAACGGGACGGGATGGACGCAGGTCCATCAGAGGGTGAATGAGATCCGTACCCGGTTCCATTAAACCAAAAGGAAGTTCAACTCTGATTGGACAGGAAATGCTGAAGGTCAGGAACCAAAGCCAGGTCCTGATCCACCGTCTCACCGGGGAAACGGCTGAAATGACGAGCGCCAACCAGCAGCTCTGGCTTCTGGTCTGAACATCAGACATTTGGAGAAGGAATCCGATTCCTGGAAGGAGGAAGTGCTCCATGTGGCCCACATCATGACACCACCCAGACAGCAGAATGGCAGCAGAGGAAAATGAAAGCTTTGTTTTGGAAAAAGAAGCAGCTCTAGTTGGTAGCTCTAGACTGTTTATCTGACTTGATGTGGTCAGACAGGTTCTGTTTCTGAATTAGGGGGATAGTGGTGATGAATATTTACTAATATGGGGGGGGGGCACTGCTTCCTGAACCTCAGCTTATGCAGGAGGATAGAGAGACGTGTAGTTAGCAAGGAGCCATTAGAGGCCCACCATAGATCTACAGACAGATGATCTGAGATAAGAGCAGCCGCTCCAGCAGGACGGACGTCTGCAGACCACCGTCGTTCCAACATGCAGCAGACTTTAGAGCATCTGTTCAACCTGCAGGAAGAAGGATCAGGAAGGGATGGAAGCCATGGATGTTCCTCTGCCTGAGCAGCAATGGGCTGAAGGTGACTGGGTCAGCGCCGCCATGGCCAGCAGAGAGTGGAAACTTTGGAGCAGATGCTGACTTGTTATCAGCGAACACAAACAGCAGCAGCACCAGCATTTATCCTTCCCTCTGGCTGAAATCAGCCGCTCAACTTTGAATCACAGTAAACATTATGGATGTCAATATTGATGCTTCTGCGCCAACGTCAAAACATCAAGGAGGACTGCTGGGGGCATGAAGGTAGAGTCTGTTTCAGAGCTCAGAGGAGCCTTTAGTCTGAGCCTGAAGGCGTCTCTAGCTTCAGCAGGAGAAACATCTCCTCCAGCGCTGATCCATGAACGTCTCCAGGATGAGACCATGAGCAGAGAGGCGAGCAGCATGGCTCTGCAGAGTCACATGCGCCTCTTTCTGTTCAACTTTCTCCAGTTTTCTTCTCCTTATTGAATCTTTCATGAACTCGTTAGCCTTCCTCAGAGGAGCACAGCAGCCTCTAACGGGCATGATGTGGTATCTGTTCTGTGTGGTGAATTTCTACAGTGATCTGGGTGTAAAATGCAAAGATAACTGGGGTCAGCTGGCATGCCCCCCCTCCCTCAGCATTACTGGCATCCATTGACCTCTAAGCGGGCCCCTCTGGTCACATGAGGAGGTCTGCTGGTTGTTCTCCTGCTAGCTAACGGCAGCGACACAATGACATCAGAGAGAAACCTGATCAGATGAAATCCTGCCGTCAGTCGCTGTCCAACATGCGCTTTGCTTTCTGTGACATTTCATTCAGCAACCTTTCATCAGGGAGGTGCTGCTCAGCAGAGGGTCGAAGCAGAGAGGCGTTCCTGTTAGCATCCAATCAGTGCAGCCGACACCAGGATGGGCTGAAGGTGAACCAGGGAGACCTGCAGCAGGAAGGAGGGTTCCTGCTCCCACAGCGAGGAGCAGGCCCTGAGGGGCGGGGCATAGTGGACAGGGACTGAGAGGACACCATGGACATCATGGACAGACTGCAGGATCTTAGGCCAGGGCCCCCAGGCCAGTCCTGACCTTCAAATATTTAGCAGAAGAAAAGGAAGGAAGGTGATGCAGGTGGAGACTTTAATGAAGTTTAGTATTTTCTTAAAGGAGGAGCAAACTGCCTGTTTTTTTGTTTTTTTTTGCTGCAGTGTCATAGCGTTTCCTCCTAAACAGACCCTCATTCATCACCAAACTCAGCAGGACCTTCAGTCTCCTGATGAGAACAAACAATAAACAACTGATGGAGCAGAAGAACCAGAAAACATTGGAGCCAAATGTTTAGAAAAGCCACCGTGTTGCATCACCAGGATCATTACCACATTATTTCCATTAAACCTACTTTCTCCATAACGAGCTGATAAAACAGCAATAATGAAAAAATAACAATAGGATTATTATGTGATCGGGAAGAGATCCCAGACTGGATGGAAATTGATGGCTTTGGCCCACATTGCTGAACTATTTATTTCCTTCATCTGAATCCCGTCCACAACCTTTGCTTAATCCAGTAAATGTGAACAACATGACCGCCGAGCAGATGATGGTGATTCCATTTTCTGCTTAGATGTTTGGAAAACCAACTTTTATCTCCACAGAAATAGTAGCAACTGTTGGGAAGAAATGTAATAAATAGAATCAAAATGTAATAAATAGAATCAACAAATACGTTTATTCTCTTAGATAATATATTGCTTCATCTGCTCTAAAAATATCCTCTTTTGATCTGAAACTAGAAGACTGGCCATCAAGCTGTGGTCCTCCAGCTGCTCAGAAACTAATCCCAGCCTGAAGCTTTTAACATGATTCAGTGGAAGAAGATCCATCGATCATTGCAGACCTTAGATAGATAATAATGACCTGCAGCTGAACACAAACTACAGGTTTCCTCACTGAAATCATTAATCAATCTTTAGCAGAGCCTCTTTCAGTCCTTCCTGCTCTGAACTGTTAACATGATGCTGCCATCTGCTGGTGAGGGATGGAATAACCGCTACAACTGGATCAACAAGTCAGAAACGGTTT
>NW_015152382.1:0-8742 GCF_000732505.1 Cyprinodon variegatus
ACCTGGCCAGCCGCGCGGGTTAGCTACATTCATATGCTAATTAGGGCCATTAGTACAGCTGATCGCTCTCCACATACGTCATGGTACGTTTCCGACAATTTGTGGCACGACAAACGCGGACAAGCACGGGTTGCAAATTGTCGGAAACTGACGAAAATCAGGCAGATCTGCGGGAGTTTACGGGGGTTTACGGGGACGAAAATCTCACTTTTCATGCAGTGCGAGGAAGGGTTTAAAGTCTCAAATTTTTGAACCTTTGTGCACAGCCTTTCCAGCTTTTAGCTCCTTTATTTCCCTTTCAAAACTGTGTGTTTGTGCCTCACGTATCCATCCTTTCTCAGCTTCTGACATTTCCTCTGCTGTTATTTCTCCCACCTTCTTTTGCTTTGAGCGACAGTTGTAAAGAAATCTGTTTATCCATGCTGTAACTCTTAATACCCTTTGTAACTTGCTGTATTTTTCCAACGGCAACAATGGCTCAGTCTGCAACCTATCAATGTTACTGAACTTTACGATGACTTGAATTGGTTTTAGTTCTGCTTTAACCTCTTCTTCTGAGAGCACTTCTGGTGTTGCCTCTGCAGGTGTAGTTCCAAGTATTTTATCCTTCAAAAATTGGGGGCTCTTCCTCTATTAACTTTGTTGCAGATTAACCTCTTGTGGTGGTGTCAAAGTCTGTATCTCCACTACTTGGTTAGCAACAAATGGTTTCCATTTCTTTGGTGAACTGTGAATTCAGTGCAACACTATCATGGAGTTTGACCACATTTGCAGCTGGGTGATTTGCATATTCAATGCCTTTAACAGGTTATTTGCAAACCTTGTTCCAATTAAAGCTCCCATTAGCTCCAAGTGGAGAAGTGTTATTGTTTTGATTATAGCCACTCTGGAATTTGAAGCTACATGTGCAGTTACAGCTTCTCCTTCTGCTGTTTGTCATTGCAAATATGCAGCTGCACCAAAAGCCCTTTCACTGGTGTCTGTGAAAACATGGAGAACTTGTGTTTTATCTGACACCTTTTCGGTTCCATACCACCTTGGGATGACTATTTGGTGTATCTGAAAGAGCTCCAAGCATCACTGCTGGCATGCGTTTGAAAGGTCAGGGTGCAGCTCATCATCCTAGCTTAGACCCTGACACCACATTTCCTGAAATAGACATTTAACACGGACAGTAAATATCATTAGGAATCCTATAGGTTCAAATATTCTGGCAGATGATCTTAAAACACTCCTCTTTGTGTTCTCTTTTCCTTTTAGAATGTTCATTGTTAGGTTTATTTTATACATCATGTGCATTTTTACTTTGTTAGCCAGATTAGACAGTGTAGAAGGCCTTCCTTCACTTTGTGGATGTCACTCTGTGTAAGGAGGTCATCTAAATAGGACAGCCTTCTTGTCTTTTAAAGATACACAGGATATGGGCACATATGACAGGGCACATCTAACAGGGTCATCATAGTGGGAGATTTTAACATCCATGCTGACATTGAAGGCTATAGCTTAAGAGCAGCCTTTAATGCTTTCGTAGACACTATTGGCTTTGTTCAAAATGTGAATAGTCCAACACATTCTCATCTTGAGACACGAAAGATGCATTTCCGAAAACAGACGTACGCAGTGTGCCAGCCAATATGGAGGATTTAAGAGTTTTGCCTGTTTCCTCTCCTAAAGAGGAACGAAAAAGCGGAGTGATGGCTGAAGAGAAGGTCGATATAGGGTTTGCTTTGTCCCGATTGTCCTTTAAGGATAACGAAAGAGGCGGTATCGTCTAATGTGCCAGTCAACATAGAAGGTTAAGAGTTTTTCCTGTATACTTCCCTTAATGATTCTACAAAAAGCGGAGTGGTGACTGAAGAGACAATCGATATTGGGTGGCACTTTTCCCGTATTGTCCCTTAAGGACACTACAACAGAAGCGGTATCGTCTAGTGGCAGCCGACATTGGTTTCAGACCTTTGTTCAGTGCTCTTTGTAAGAGAGTCAAAAGAAGAGGGGCTGCGGAGGGGATACAAGTTGAAACTGACTCTAGGGGTGTTTTTCTTTTTATGTTTCTTCTCTTATAAAAGGAAAAAAGAGAAACTATAAAATAATCCCCTTAAAAGAGGAATTTTATGACCAGCACCTGTATACGTTTTTGAGTAAATTAAGAGGTTCCAGTTCTTTTTTTTCTCTTTCTTCTCTTTCTTTTTCCTTGACGGACACATTTCTTGGATGGACACACTTCCTTGGAGGACATATTTCTGTGACGGACACACTTCCTTAACGGAAGGTGGCTCACTGTAGCTTATAGGAAAATAGTCTAAAGCACCAAGGGATCTTGTGTAAGACGTCAAAGTCAAATTATATACACAGTGTGAAAAAAAGGTGTGAAAGAAGGATGCATGTGGACTAGAAGTTGAATCCAGAAATACCTCGTTAAAAGCGAATCTGAGAGGCCCGCTCCAAACGCTTCTCAGCGTTTTTATTTGGATGCACTAAAAATAGGTTGTCAAAAAATGACTGGTGCTGGTGTGTTCGGACGAGACAAGCACCAGAAGGACGAAACAAAACTTTTAGATCTGATTAGACAAACCAGTTTCAATTTTAGTAACAATTTTTCTGACATGGACCCTGATCAGAAAAAGGTGGAGCAAAACGGGGCGCAGGGAGGTGAGCAGGCGCTCGACACTTAAGAGGGTAGGTACAGACCTCCCATGAATACATCAAATATTGTAGAAAACAGATACTATTATGGACTGCAGTCCATACAAACGTGTCAGGGAAATGTTACTTAAGGCTTGTGATGCAATGTTTCAATCAAACCCATGTGTTCAGATGCCTGTTTTGGAGTTGCGTGGAGGTCAGATAAATTGTGAAATAAGGCCTACAAAGGAAGAGTTGAGACAAGAGGTACGAAAGGAGTTTCAGATGAAAGATTTAATAGAGGACGCGGTAATGAAGCATTTCAGTGAATGTCAACGATTGATAGAATAGGCACAGAACATGAAGGGTACAGTGTAGGGGCAGCTGACAGTCTCAGAGGGAAGGCTGAACAGAGAAAACCACATACCGGTAGCAATGAGGAAGATATGATACAAATGGAAAGGAGAAGATTAGAAATGCAACTACAACTGCAAGAGATGGATCAACAGCTGGCAGAAAAACAAACACAGTTAAGTAAATTAACGGACAGATAAGTAGTGTTTAAACAAGAGGAACAGCTTTGCTCTGGGGGACAGTAGGGAGCGCCTTACATGGGACAACAGCAAGCTGCAGATCAGTGCCTTATGACCATAAATGACAGGATTGATAGAGCTGCGGAACTAGTCAAGGATGCCATAACCTTGAGTAACAGAACCAGCACGCCAAAGCATGCCACTGGCTTTGTGGGAGGGAGAGGGTACTCCGCCTATCCCTCCTCAATATTAACACAGAAAAAGCTTGCCTTCTCCCAGCCGCCTGACCCTATTGGAATCAAATATAACCTGCATAGTGAGAATAATAGAGGTGACAGGGAGATGGTTGTCCAGATGCCATTAGTTCAAACATATAACGATGCAGGTAGAGTACAAACAGTCAGCTACAACCCCCTAACTTATACTGATAGTGCCTTGCTTGGATCCAAACTTCCAGATCCTAAAAAAGGAGCACAACATTTAGTTCCACTACTTGGCTTGTGCTTTGGTAGTTTCATGTTTAAAATGACAAAAGAAATATGAAAAAGCTTATGGTTGTCAAGTTGTACTTACTCTCATATGACAGCAGATGGCAGTGAAAGCCCAAATTCATTGGATTAAATGTTTGAAGTCAATTTTTAAATGTCTGCCACTTTTTTGTGATTTGAATCATCAGTGGCCGGTCTAAACATATTAAATTTCCAAGAATGCAAAGTGAGCATGAAACTATACCATTTTCCAGGGAATAAACAGTATTATGTGACGCTATGCTTAATTTTTTTTGTCTGTACGTACTGTTTTATTATCTTCGTGTCTTTCTTTAAATGCCTCAGTACTACTGTTTGTATTATAACCTAATTTTACAGACTGTAAGTTAGTCTAACAAAGCTCCGGAAGCCAGAATCCTGAATTGAATTGTCACACCAAATACTGTATGGCTTGCTGATATTCAAAAAATACAATTTCCAACTAATCTAAATTTTACAAGTTGACAAGGAGTAAGCACTAGCTGAAATATTTGGTTCCCTAATCCTTCACACACCCCAGGTCATCAAGAGCTTCCCTCCTGTGTTCCTCCAACCAGCTCTGCTGCTCCTCACCTATCGAGCTCTTCCTTGAGGATATTTTTGTCCAGATTACACCTTAATTACACTTGTATGCTTAATTTACACACTTTATTTGTATGATGAAATGATAGTTTCAATGTTTTAATTTGTCCAAATAACTTTATTTTGTTTCCGGTGGTTTCAATGAGAATTTCAGTTCTGCCTCCTTTATATCCATTTTAAACATCATAAACATAGCATTCATTAACTTGTTTATGAACTGTTTTATTGTAGTGGAGATCAAGGCTATGGCTTAAAACCGGTCGGACTTCAAATGTGCAAAGCAAGTCACTGAGTGAACAAAGATAAATCTTGAGTGGACTAATTACTGTTTTCCTAACACACTCCAGGTCCTTCACATCATGTGTTCCACCAACCAGCTTTCTTAAGGCCATTTTTGTTCAGGTTGCAATCGAAAGCTTCATTTTTTTCACCAATATGATTGTTACAATTTGTCAAAAAAAATGTATTAGATTTAGTCCATTTAATGTATTTAGTGTATTACCCTGCAAGAAGGATCTGTCTATCATCACAGTGTTGCTCCAAAATCAGACTGATGCAAACTTGCAAAGCATGTTGCTGTGTGAGCAAAAAAAAAAAATCTGCACTGCTCTATACTTGATGTTTTTTCTAGCTTTGGTGCTCATGACCTGTGGATCAGCCTCAGTTATATTGTAGTAGAGTATGCTTAATTTGCACACATGCTTCAATTTTACTCCTTAGTGGGATATGTTGCATCTCAATGGGCCATATTTAAGTGCACAGCAATTTTGTATAGTATGGTTCAATGAGTCCATAATATAAAGCCTTAAACTGGTTTACAGTATACATCTAAGAGAACCATAAGAAAGGTCAGAAAACGGATAACCTTTGAAACTTTTATTATCACCAGGGTTTTTTTTGTTTTTTTTTTATCAGACTTTTCCAAAGCCATGTGGGCCCCTGATGGACATCTCCATCATGGCTTTAAATTGCTCCTCACACTCCACTCCTCTTGGAAGGAAAAGGGTGATGCTGCAGGTAGAGGAGTATGGCAGGCGTTGCTCTCCTGGTTCCTGCTCAAAAAATTCAACTGATGGGTTTGGTGAAAACCCAAGCGGGGGAATGGTATCCGCCCCTGACACAGACACAAGTATTTGCTCAAAGGAGATGTCTACTTCTCCATCTGTAGAAGGATAGGGAGAGGTCACTCACCATTGATTCAAATGCAAATTAAGGACAGGTGTGTAAAAATACCTTGAATAGCAACCAGCCACCAATCCCACCAGAAAATGGTCTGCTCTTCAGCCTCCCTGCGGTTGCTTCCAGCTGGACTCCATTTTATGGTGAAGAGAGACTGCATGCAGCTTCTCCCAAGTTTCTCACCTACGTTTGTAAACACAGGGAGAAACTGCATGCAGTGTCTTTCCAACTTTGCACAGTTGAGGTCCGACCGGTTTTAGAGCTACACTAAAGATAGCCACATAACTTTGTTGCATGAAAATGGTTAAATTAAAGTTTAAAATGACTACTGTCTGTGTCCATAGCCTTGATCTCCACTACAATAAAACAGTTCATAAACAAGTTAATGAATGCTATATTTATGATGTTTAAAATGGATATAAAGGAGGCAGAACTGAAATTCTCATTGAAACCACCGGAAACAAAATAAAGTTATTTGGACAAATTAAAACATTGAAACTATAATTTCATCATACAAATAAAGTGTGTAAATTAAGCATACAAGTGTAATTAAGGTGTAATCTGGACAAAAATGTCCTCAAGGAAGCGCTCGATAGGTGAGGAGCAGCAGAGCTGGTTGGAGGAACACAGGAGGGAAGCTCTTGATCACCTGGGGTGTGTGAAGGATTAGGGAACCAAATATTTGAGCTAGTGCTTACGCCTTGTCAACTTGTAAAACTTAGATTAGGTGGAAATTGTATTTTTTTTATATCAGCAAGCCATACAGTATTTGGTGTGACAATTCAATTCAGGATTCTGGCCTCCGGAGCTTTGTTAGACTAACTTACAGTCTGTAAAATTAGGTTATAATACAAACAGTAGTACTGAGGCATTTAAAGAAAGACATGAAGATAATAAAACAGTACATACAGACAAAAAAATTTAAGCATAGCGTCACATAATACTGTTTATTCCCTGGAAAATGGTATAGTTTCATGCTCACTTTGCATTCTTGGAAATTTAATATGTTTAGACCGGCCACTGATGATTCAAATCACAAAAAAAGTGGTAGACAGACGTTTAAAAATTGACTTCAAACATTTAATGTCATGAATTTGGGCTTTCACTGCCATCTGCTGTCATATGAGAGTAAGTAAAACTTGACAACCATAAGCTTTTCATATTTCTTTTGTCATTTTAAACATGAAACTACCAAAGCACAAGCCAAGCAGTAGAACTAAATGTTGAAAAGAAATTAAAAGCTAAATAAAATAAACCAGGTCACTTAATAAAGCTGCATTTTTTTGTATGCTTTGTATTTATATTCACATGATAATATTTTCAGAATTAATAATAACATTTCTGTTAAAGATTTCATTTATCTTCTGCACCAAGGGCGTAAGTAGGGAGAACAAGCAGAGTGAGTTTGTAATAATGTAATATCAGACTTTATTATTGAACTAAACAGGATTAAGACAGGATCAGAAAGGAAGGTGCATCTTCTTTCTGCCTTTCCCAAACGATCAGGGATCTCCTGGTTGTGTCTGGTGCTGCAGTGTTCTTATTGGGTAAAACACCTTTAAATCTAGTGGCTGAGCACATAAAGGACAACCTCCTGATGATATAATATCCAAAAAATGCCACATAAGGTTATTAACGCCACCGCACGTATTTTACGCGAGCGCGCGTTTTTTACGTCACTGCGTTATTGTACGGACGATTATTGGCCCAATTGGCTTGCCATACAGTCGCAGAGGCGTGAGCTGAGAGAGGGACAGAGTTGCCAATGCCACAAACCGCCCCACCCCCAGCAAATGCCACAATACTAGGGAGGCAGGGGTCCCATTAGTTGTGTAGTTACGGAGATAGGTTTTGAAAAATTTCCAGCACCAGTGATAGATATTTTGACTGAGGGCAGTAACTGTCCTTTTATGGTTGATACGGAGGCCAGATATAGCACGCTGATGTCCCCACCTCCCAAAAAACTACACAAGTAATGGGATTTTCAGGAGAAAAACAAACGTGCCACTTTTCAGAACACATTAGATGTCTTCGCCTATTTGAAAATTCTGACGTCATTTTTGGGGGACACTTAGATTAGAAATCATTGGGTGTGTAACGTGTCTAACGTGAGTAAAGAAATCATGGGGTTTCCATAAATGTGCACATGTGGTTTAAAAAGGATCCTAAATTAGGCTGAAATGCACTGGTGCAGAGGTCTTAGGATCGGACTGGTGAAAAGATTATGACTTTTTGTTTAAAGTGGGAAAATTCCTCTATGAGGAGCAATAAAAAAAATAGTTACTGATGGGTAAACAAACTTTATGTGGCCTCTGTCTGTCTGTCCTAAATGTTGAATGCATGTGAGGTAGAATGTGTATGGTGCATTTTGAAATTATCTAGAATATTTTTTGATGTGACGTTAATATGATTTGCATTTTTACAGGATTCAGAAGGAGCTCTGGGGACATAACAGAAGGGGAAAAGATGTTGCTCAGGGGCCCCAACTATGAGAGGCTCTGACAAGACCAGAGCAGAGAGAAGCAGAATGGTTGCTTTTACGTTTTGGGAAACTAAAATCTCAGACAGGGGCATTACATGATTTTAATTTAAAGGTAGTTTCATTTTCTCTTATTAGGATTGCTTTAGAGATTGATTAGGAACGGGATAAATCACAGTTCAAGCTGGAACTTGACAAAGTGATACCAGTTCTTAGCATATGGCCAGGATACCATCAGGAGCTCAGCAGATTAGCTGGGTCAAACCCTTAAAAACAAGGCTGGAGAGTTAAAAACAATTTCGGTGTGACCTGACCCTGGGTTTTTCAGCCTCCAGTTTTTATCAATTATTATTTTTATCTGTGTATATAATGCCGTTTGGAAACTGCCTAAGCACAAACTGATTAATTTGCATCTCTAATCATTACTAACACTTATCTTTTCACTGTTCATCTGGGCCTTACTTTCTTTGCATGACTTGTTAAATTCTACTAACTTTACTAATTTCTGTGAATGAAGTGATTAACTATTGACTAATTGATGAACAGTTTGTTTGCTTTTACCTGGTAACAAACCTGAGGGGTCATTTACTTTTGCCCTGCTGGTAGATGGTGACAGTGAAGCTGGCAGTGAGAAGGCATGATAATTTGGAGGCCCAGTAAAGGAGAACAAGGAGATTGTTTTGCTTTAATATGTTTTTTTCCCCCAGGCTGTGTTCCTTAAATGTTAAAGGAGAAGTTCGGTTTTTTACACTTTAAGCCCATTTTCTGTAGTGTCCAGGATGAAATCGAATGAAGGACACCAAAATTTTGACAATTG
>NW_015152382.1:9556-14010 GCF_000732505.1 Cyprinodon variegatus
CAATTGTCAAAATTTTGGTGTCCTTCATTCGATTTCATCCTGGACACTACAGAAAATGGGCTTAAAGTGTAAAAAACCGAACTTCTCCTTTAACATTTTTCTTCCAGGACAGGCTGGCAAAAGTCTCATCCTTCTTTGTGTTTTGTTTAAGATATGCATTAACCCTTATTTTCCCAGCAGGTGCAGAAGTCCTAACAAATGCAGTAAACAACTTGACTGAAAGCAGAGAAAGAGAGAGAGGGGATCAGATGGTTGAAATTTTTTGATAGGAGGATTTGAATAGGTTCAGACTGACTGGACTGACTTGGTTATTAACTGGACTAGATCAGAACCATGGATTAGAACATCAGTGTGTGTTAGAACGCAGCATGCCAGATACAGTGTTTAGAGATTGTGAGCTGCATGTTTTGTTCCTGGCTGAAGGCCATTCTGGAGAGCTGAGTTTGTTTTAACTCCTCTGTGGTTCTGATATGACCTATGAGGTACAGATGGATATGTGGTTTGAAGCTTGAGGACTTTTGTTGGGGTGGAATTGGGCACCCATTAAGAGCAGTCATGCTGACAGAGGCATTAAATGAATGAAATGAGGAACCTACAACTTTCTGGAGAAGTCAGAGACACCACTGGGGTGTTTGTTGTCTTACATGTTTGTCGTTGTTTGTGTCTGTATGTTTGTCTTTTTCTGTTTGTTTACTAACATCTTAGCCTTTAGAAGAAAAAAAAAAAGAAAAAAAACGTGGCATGCATGTTAACTTTGTTTGAATAGCTCTGATTACACAATGGATGGAAATGTTTCAAAATGTACAATGGATTTTGTTTGGAGAGACATTGGACACTTTCTTTCTTGAGTAACAGGAAGGATTACACCACAAGGGACACAGAGACTAACTTTACACCAAAACTTCAGAAGGGAGGGATGGTTTGCAGCTGCTGAGACATTAAGGAGGTGACTGGATGCCCACTGCTTTGGAATGAGAACAGGCCACTGGCAGTGATGGGTTGATGGAGATCATGGGATCCTCGGACAAGACAGATGAAAAAGATAAGTGAACTGACACCAGATTTCTTATTCACAACGAAAGATTATGAGCAATTTATTCAAAACAGGTTGAAACGGTCTGCTAAGTATTCTGCATATAAGCAGGGGGTAAGGTAATCTTAAATAGAGGAATAAAAAAGAGGATTTAGAGATGTTTTACTATGTGATAAATTAGACTGGGTTTTTGATAAATAGGTCGGTCAGTTTTTAATTAGCAGAATTTTAAAGGGACAACAAGTTGAAACTTCAAAATTTGGGAATCGTAAAGTAGCATCAACAAAATGCAATTCAGGAGAAATTAGAACATTTTAAGAGCAAATGTTTAAAGCAAATTATATCTTTCAATATAAGCAATATTGATGAAGACTTAATGAGTTAATGGTGCTTATGGCAATTCAATATCTGGCCCAGGATCTAAAACTTCACCATTATTAGCTGCGAGCAGATTTAACGATAGCATTTGAGAAGCTATATACAATTTTGGGGATGGGTAACTATACTTTTTATGCATGAAGCAATAAGAACACCTGACTTTACTTCACCTACAGCTGCAATCAATACTTTAGATGGAATGCACACTTAATATGGTAGTTTATTTGAGATAACACATATAAGAGGACATTATAGCCCCATTAACACTACCCTTGAAAAACTGATCCATTCCTCGACTCCTCGCCTCCTAGTGACGATCTGCGGTATTACTGCCAGTATTAAAGGAGGAAATCAAGCAGTTGGTGGTGGTAATGCCAACTGCCATAAAACACAAGAAGAAGAAGACGAAGAAGGAGGGAATCAAGCAAAATGGCGGCGCCTGTCACATTCAGAATGTTATGCTTATTATTGCTGTACTTCTGTGTTACTATTTAAAATGCAATTATTTAAAATGTTGCGTGGAGAAGATTTCGATTGTTGTTTATAGTTGAAGAAGAAGTTGTTCTTCTTCTTCTGTTTCCAGAGGGGCATAACCGCCAACTACTAGAATGGAGTGTGAATCGCGATGTGCAGCCAGACGGAGATGACGCGTTCTGCTCATGCGCTCTTGTTATCAGAGAACCGAGCCAGGGAAAAACCGAGCCGAGCCCACCTCTGGAACTGGTCTGCAGTTAGCGCAGTTCGGTTGTGTCTTGCTTGGTTCAGTTCAGTTTGCTTTCCATTTACACACGATAAGTTATCTCAGTTAATGAGCTCGGACTGGTCTCGGCACGGTTTTTTAAGGGTAGTGTAAATGGGGTAAATGTTTCCTGCACATTTTTTGATCTGGTCACAGGTCCAGATATGACAACTATTGACTGGTTCTGGGGATGTTGGAACAGATTTTCTTTTTGTTTGTTTTTTTTGTTTCTTTGTTTTTCTTCTTTTTTTTGATCAAGCACCTTTTTTTTGGAGAATACTTTAAATGGACTATAGCTGGACACATTGCATAGGGGGGGTGCAGTCGAATTCAACACCTTCAGGAACTGTGTACTGCTGAGTTTTGGGAACGCAGCAGCAAGTCAGAGTACAATCCTGTGCTCTGAGCAGATGAACAATTCAATATGACATTTCCTCTTGAAGTCAGGAACACCTTTGACGCTCTGTTTCCTTCTACCTCTATGTGATACTGCTGATGACACAGGTAAAGACTTATCCTTCAGGGGGTGTGGGGACACATGGGCCCCAAGACTCTTATGGTTCAAAGCTGCTGTGGTAACAGAGGGTAACCTGATGGACTTGTCCTAACATCCAACTTTTTTGCATGTTGGAGAGGATCACTGCTCCAAGATACACTTTCTCTTCCAAGACCAGTAGCAGGATGGCTCCTGACCAGTGGTTTCACCCAGTTTGAGTTAAGAGTAGTAAATAACTTGCTCCCAGGAAAAGAACTGGAAGGGAAGTCCCGAGGCGCAACTGCCTTCAAGGGGACATAACCTCCTCATTTAACAAAATTGAGAATACATCATTGATCTCAAGCATCTTTTTATGAGACTGTGTTACAAACTTCACCCCTTCTCAAACTGCTTTCCAGTCAAAATTTGTTATCTCCTAACCAATACACGCGCCGCTTTGTTTTAAAAAAATTATGAATATAAAAAATATAACCACGGATGTCTGGGGGACAGTGATTGGCCTACATGTTATGAATGCTGGTGTACCATAAATGATAAATTATGAACAGTTTAGTTTGTGCCTTCAAGTTGACTGCCCATGGGAAGACGTTACTTCGATATAACCTAACCGAGCGGTCCCCAACCTTTTTTGCACCATGGACCGCTATATGTCAGACAATATTTTCACGGACCGGGCAGGGGGTTTTGGGGGGGTTTGATACGATCAAGTAAAATGATATGACTGGCATAAAATCAAATACAAACAGCATAAAAATAAAACAACAAGCCCGTCTCATCTAGGCGTAATCAGAGAAAATGACAAACGAAGTGTGCTCCTGATGTCCAGTCTGCTCTGTAGCTTTGTTTTGGTCGCTGTAACCGCAGAAAATCTCGCTTCACAAAGATAGGATGTTATAGATAGGATGAGTCTAACTGAATTAACCTGTGTCAAGAGGCACAGATGCACCGACTGATGTAATTGGGAGAGAATACCGCAATTTTTTATTTTTTTCAAAATAAAACATCACTCAGATCTGATCGTCGATAAATTATTTATATATATATATATATATATATATACTTTTTTCGGTGCGGGCCCACGGACCAGTACCGGTCCGCGGCCCGGTGGTTGGGGACCACTGACCTAACCGATTATCTTCAGAACAGCTCCAAATGACACTTATATGGGTGAGTAGAACATGTAATAACGTAAAATCAAGGGCCCAATGTAAAAAAACAAAAAACTGTATATATAGATGGACAGTTGTAATAAAGGAAGTGAAAGTGACGAGTAATCTTTGGGCAAATCATTAACATCTGTCCATACCAGTATCGTTATTTTACTTATTACAAATATAATTGCATATACCTGGGCGCTTCCGTCACTATCAGTTGAATATGAACTATCCTGCAGATCTGTGATGACTGACTGAGATCCATCTTCAAACTGACCATTTTCCTCAGATGAGTGATCTGTTGAAGCCCGCTCTTTAGTACAAATGTAAAATCTGAGGAGTTTTAGTTTAGTTTGTTCATACATTTGGCCCACAGTGTGATTAAAGGGAATCTTGTTCATTTTAAAATTGCAGATGTCAAATGTGAAGTCTTCAGCTGGCCCTTTTGTGGACTGTCCATCAGGGAAAATTGTTCCTTTCCTAATTCCAGGATCTGAGCCACAGTAGTTGTTTTTCCATTGTAGTGTGTCTTGTGCCTCCACCACTGTTGGTGCATACTTGACTGTATGCTTTACTGCCAAAATGAAGCCATCCAATTTCAACCTTCCTTGAAGTCTTCTCTCCTGACTTGTTGCTTTGTCTGGCCATGGTATT
>NW_015152382.1:14562-17382 GCF_000732505.1 Cyprinodon variegatus
GTTCAAAACACGCCCCATAATCACAGCTCTATGGAGCAGTATCAGACTCATATTCTGACTAGAATTGAGTCGGACTACGTCAGGCTAATTGTGGGGTTCATCTGGGGTTACACTCTGTGATCCTTTTGTCCTTGATTTCATTTTGCGTGCCCCTATTTTATATTTCAATCTCTCTAAAAGAGTGTCTTTACTGATGCTTTGGCACTGTGTTTGTTCACAGAAAGATAGCACAGCTACTATGTCACCATATGAGTTCATGTATTTTGTCATTTGCTCATCAGTCATGACGCGCAACACTGCCTTGTCAACCTGCAAACAGAGGAGAGAAATACTAGTGTCAGTGCAGTGTATTGTAATTATTTTGATGAATCTGAAATATAAACATTTTTTTCATTTATTTTTCTACCTAGTTTATTGAGATGCATCAAGACAATCAGAAATCTAGTTTAGCACAAATTACATGTCATTTATGTATTCCGATGTATTACCTTATTCAGTGTAGTTACAAATTGTTCTTGAAAAGTTTTAAAAGCCCTATAAAATATACTGGCATTAGTTCTGGCACAAGTCCACATTTGTGCATTAAATAATGCCATTAATCACTGCAATTAAAGCACAATTTAATTTGGAAAATGATGATTCCTTAAATCAGAGTGGGAAAATTAAAAACTTCTCCTGAGGTTGACGTTCTCCATATCCTGGCTCAAACACATTTGACACCCAGGTTATCTTAACCTGAAAAGAGCCAAATACTGACCCTGTGCGGGTTAGGCTATATAACTAAAATTCCACCTATAACCAAGTATCTTATAGACAGGCAGAGAGTTATCTATTAATTTGCATACATAGCCCATTTACTTATTTTAAAATGAATGCATTTAATCAATATATTTTTATGATTAATAATAATATAAATTCTTTAAATTAATTTGAAATGTACTCTACATAAATTAATGTATGTTTCCGAAAGGCAGTCATACTAATAAAATAAAAAACAGTGTCAAAGATCGTTATCCAGTTGTTAGTTATTTATTTTGTAGTTTTACTTCCTTCATAAAATAGTCAGCAAATTTATTTATATAGAGCCAATGCTTGAAACATGTCATCTCAAGACACTTTACAAAGTCAAATTCAATCAGATTATACAGATTGGTTATAATATAAATGTCCTAAATAAGGGAACTAGTTGATTGCATCAAAGTCTCTCCAAGCAGCATTCACTCCTGAAGAAGTGTAGAGCTGCAGGGAGAAATGTCTGCATTGTCCATGGTTTTGCAGCAATCCCTCATACTGAGCAAGCATGAAGCGAAACTACACTTTATACAAAGTTCACCAGGACAAGCTTTGCTCTTTAAGCCACCTGTGCCTCAAAACGTGTCGGCTCTATTAATTTTACAAATTTTATAATATGATAAATCACTGGGAAGGAACGTTAACCAGCTGGTAATGACGATACAGGTTTTCGGAAATAAAAATCAACCAGACTTGACAGTCAACAGTATGCTCGACCAGCCAGGGAGTTCAAAGTTACCAGTTTTATCCTCTACTCAAGTTTCATGATATCATGTTAACATTGTTATTAGGCTATCAAGTATGCATTCACTATAGTAAAACGAAGCAATTATGCTATCTAAAATTCTTCTAATATTAGCAATATTAGCTTACGATAACACACAAAGCTATTCACTCAGTTTTCGTCACGAATGCTGTGTTCCTAAATTTACGTCAGGTTATTTATTGGATTGCAAACTGACCTTGTCTCGCTTCATTCGTGTAATGTGGTCTTTTGGGACTTCTGTAGAAATTAAGAACCTC
Organism: Cyprinodon variegatus; assembly: GCF_000732505.1. Lineage (NCBI taxonomy): Eukaryota > Metazoa > Chordata > Actinopteri > Cyprinodontiformes > Cyprinodontidae > Cyprinodon > Cyprinodon variegatus. The sequence goes on from NW_015152382.1 coordinate 16,378, forward strand.
TCCAAATCGTCCTCCATGGTTGTAGCTGACGCATGCAAGTATTATCCTCCCATAGCAGTACACTTTGCGCCTCCACTGTTGCGTGTCTGTTTCGCTGAAATAGGAAAACTTTTGCGAGATCTCGCAAAAGGTTTTGTGAGATCTTGTAAAAGTATTGCGGGATCTAGCAAAAGTTTTTTTCCCTTCCATGTACCTTTAGGGGCTCCGTAGTCTTTGGCTCCTTGTCAACTCTTCTGATAATCTTTTCACTCCTCTGTCAGATGATGTTCTTTCCACTTCTGGATTATGGCCCTAACATTGCTCACTGGAACATTTAGAAGTTTAGAAATCCTTCTTTAGCAATGCCATCATTAAGATTTTGAAGGTCTTGAGAAAGCTCTTTACTTTTACCCATCATTGGATGTTTCTTGTGTGATACCAGAGACCCCTTTTTAAAGGCCATCATTTGGGACTAAACCAGCTGATATTCATTTGCACTGACAAGGTTTGCTTTATAATCACTGAGATAATTTGGCTGGTGTCTTGGATTTCCATGCCTTTTTGCACCTTCACGTGTTCAATTTCCCTGTGCCATTCCACATTATTACATATAACTTATTTTGTGGGCATCTATGCTTTGGTTTCTTTGCATGTGTGGATTGCATGGATTGTTACAGACATCTGCTGAAAATATCATGTCAATAGCACCTCTAGAAATTAATCTACTGAGAAAAATGTTAGTGTGTTCAATACTTATTTTATCCGCTGCTGAGCTGCTATTTAGCAGATGTTGGGATCTGGAGAAGTACCACCTTTCTCCAGCAGAGTGCGCCGTGGGTCTCCTGGGCTGGAGCCCTCCAGCACACCTGGAGCTCGTCAGCCCATCAGGAGACCTTCCCTACTTAAGCAGCTGCCAGACCTTCCTTCAACGCCGCAGTGTTGACCAAGTTTGGAAAGCTGTCTCTCGTGTGAAGCTCTGGATGAGCTTAGCCTGTTACCTGCCTGCCTGCCCTAGAGAGCCAAGCC
>NW_015152382.1:21395-22597 GCF_000732505.1 Cyprinodon variegatus
GGCTGAGGATCCAGTACTGGTTTGGACAGACCACAAGAACCTGGCTTATATCCAATCGGCAAAGAGATTCAACCCACGGCATTCAAGGTGGTCCTTGTTCTTCTCACGTTTCAATCTCATCATTTCCTATAGACCTGGTTCCAAGAACGTCAAGCCCGACTCTCTCTCTCGTCTGTATTCCTCCGATCAACCTGAGACACCCAAACCTGTTCTCCCTGCCTCATGTACCGTTGCCCTGGCTTCTGAACCTGACCCAGGTAATGGTCCTCCTAATAAAATGTAAGTCCCGTCTTCCGTCAGATCCCGCCTCATCCAGTGGATGCACGCAGCGAAATTTTCGGCCCATCCTGGAGTGAGCAGAACCATCGCCCTCATAAACAGGCGATTTTGGTGGCTGTCTCTGCATAAAGACGTCAAGGAGTACGTTCTGGCTTGTCCCATCTGCGCTAGAAAAAAAGACCTCCCACCAACCACCTTCTGGCCTGCTGCATCCTCTACCTGTTCCAACCCGTCCTTGGTCTCATATCGCTGTCGATTTTGTCACCGGTCTCCCGATTTCTAGAGGTATGACTACAATACTAACCATCGTTGATCAATTTTCCAAAGCCTGTCATCTAATTCCCCTCAGAAAGCTCCCCACTGCATTCCAGACGGCTCAGCTTCTCGTGAAGCACGTTTTTCGCCTCCATGGTATCCCTCAAGAAATCCTCTCAGATCGTGGTCCCCAGTTCATCTCACAGGTCTGGAAAGCTTTCTGTTCTGCATTAAACTGCAAATCCTCTCTCACCTCGGGTTACCATCCTCAGTCTAATGGGCAGACGGAGAGGATGAACCAGCAACTCGAGTCCACTCTCCGCTGCCTGACTTTGAACAATCCTTCTGACTGGAGTCAGTTCCTGACTTGGATTGAAAAGCTCATAACTCCCTTAGATCTGCTTCCACTGGTTTATCCCCCTTTCAAGTGTCCATAGGGTATCAGCCTCCACTCTTCCCCGCAGACGAGAGAAAGATAACGGTCAGATCAGTCCATCATCACATCCGCCATTGCCAGCGTATCTGGAAAGATACCATCACCACCCTCACCCGTTCATCTGCATCAACCAAGAGGTTCGCAGACTCCAGGAGACGTCCGGCCCCTGACTACACTCCAGGCCAAGAGGTTTGGCTGTCAACCCGAGACATTCCCTTGAAGGCTATGTCCA
>NW_015152382.1:24326-27569 GCF_000732505.1 Cyprinodon variegatus
ATGCTCTGTGTTTTGCAATAAAACACTCTGGACTTGGAAAACCGTGACTCCTGCCTGTTTTTTAGATTTTGGTTGAATATTTTTCTGCTTTTTGAGAACTTTGAATTTTTATAAAACTTAGTTCCAATTTATAAGTCGTTAAGAAGAGAAAAGACACGACAGAAATTGGCGAGCCAGCCAGGAGAGGGCGCTGACGTCGGACGATCTGCAGGCACCAGTTGGAAGGCGTGGGACCCCAATGGCCCGAAATTTACCATTGAAGGTGAGTCAATTTGCTATAATTCTCTAAATTAACGGGGAACCAGCCTCCGGCGACTGCTTGTGGGTGTCAGGCGTCACAAAGCTCCTCTAAAAAAACCTAGTTTTCCAAATTTTTATAAAGTAATTTCCAAATTTGATAAGAATTTATGTGAGAACAAATAAAGGCAGATTGAGCGGAGGAAAAGTCCAGGTATGTATGAGTATATGTGAATGCATGGTTAAAGTATTAATTGATGTTTATATTAATCTGTATTTGAACTGTTGAGTGTTGGAATAACTTTGTGAATAAGTCAAGCTTAACAGATGTTGTTCTGAGCGGACGAGTGGTGAAGGGACAGATTGGTCGAAGCGTTTTTTGACAATAGTCTGTGGAAGCCATAGATCCGGAACATTATAGTACGTCTGTTACGTGAGGGTATTGGTGACTATGATAGTTGGCATACTCCATGAAATAGCTTGTGTTGTGTATTAAGGTATTAAGAGGCTAAGCGATAGCCAGGCTAAGGGATAGCCAGAGTATTACCGATTAAGCGATAATCGGAGAGATAGTACCGCTCTACCGGGAACGTTATCTATTTTCAGTTATCTGAGTAGATCTGGACAGCAGGGAAGACGCGTATGCCACTGTAGAAGACAGTGAGGAAGAGTAGAAGTGCACTGTAAAATATATAATCATTTGTTTTGTGTGTCTTTGTCTGTGTGAAGAGTGAAAGGGTTATTACCAAGGGAGATAAGGGGTAAAGATTAGTAATAATAAGTAAAAGATTATAATATTGATAAAACGTAAAGATATAATAAATTAATAGAAATTGTTATTACAAAATATAGTTAAAAGATATAACCCAAAAACTTGAAGAATTGAGAACTATAAATAGAATTGGCAACTGGAAAACGCATGGTTAAAAGAATAAAAATAAATTAACAAGGTCCCGAAATAAAAATTGCAAAAATTGGATATAAAATTACATGATAAATATTGGTATTATAAATCATATTATATAAATTATAGATTTATTACTATTATTTACTATTCTTAGTTACAAAGTACTATTATCTATAAAAACTCTAAAAATTTGAATTGAAAAGATCTAAAAAGTAACAAAGAAAAACAATTGGACAATAAGAAAATTAATAAAAATAAAACACAATCTGTATTGGAAAGAGCAGAGCTGGTTAAAGTAAAATTAAATTGAAATTATAAAGGTTGGTAAATAAGCATATACCCTAAGGGTTGGGTGACTGCTGATTGCCATGGGAGCACATGGGAGCAAACAGGCCACAGAGCTGACGCCTGCCAAATTGGTAATAATGACACATCCTTCTAATAAATGCAAAATTCAGAAATGCATGACAGAATGGCACAAGATAACATCTGGAAAGAATCGCTGGCCTAAAGAGGGCAGCTTTGATCCTACATGCTGTGATGAAGTAGCTGCAAAATTGCGGGAAAAGGATAAAAAGTGTGACCGAATGCATTTGCATAAAAAACAGAAGTATGCTGAACAGAGTGACATCCTGCGGTATTTTAAAACGGAACACCATAAGAGTCCAACAGCCCCTGACTACACAAATCATAAGCCACCACCATATTATTCCAGTGCAGCAGGCCAGTACCCCGTAGTGATAGAGCCAGGCAGCAAGGGAAAGATTACAGGGCAACTTAAATTAGTGTTGGAAGAAGATGAGGAAGAAACAGAAAAAGAAATGAGCGACACACAGCAGGACGAGTATGCAGACAGCAGTGAAAATGAGGAAATAAAAAGAACCCCGGAAGTAAGGAAAAAATCCTCCATTGTCCGTACCCGATCCTCAGTACGTCGCAAACGCGCACCACAACGAAGAAGCCTCACAAGCCCCTCAAAGCCCAGGACCAAGTTAGTCTTAGATGAATCCGAGTCACTGAAGAAACTAATAGATAAGGAGGTGATGGAACTAAGGGAGACACGATCACAACTCATTGACTGGGAGAAAGAGAGGAAAGAAGCACCAATGAGGCAACAGAAGGAGTTAAAAGAGACAATAAAAAGACAAAAGGAGTAGAAGAAAAGGCGAGACGAAGACTTAGAAAAAGTGAAGAGAATGGAAGAAGAACAGCTTATAATAGCAGCCGAAAATGATTGACCAGACCCACCATGTCCACAGACTAAGTTCCTAGTGGACAAAGCAAGGAAGGAGGAGGAAAGCACAATGGAAAGTGATGCAACAGATTGGGAAAACATCGTGCCACAGGATGAAGGCCCAGATTTAATATCGCCAAAGCATCCATTAGATAAGTGGAACAAGGAAAGGAGCAGGCTAAGGGCAGGTGTAAAGGAGTCTCTTGCAGCTGAGTGTGATGTGGATCTACAAATAGTACAAGGCAGCAAACACACCATGCAGACCAGGTCCCAAGCAAGACAGCTAGAGCCAGAACAAGAGCAAAATGAGGTCCACATGGCTCCCTTGCTGTCTAAAGGACCTCAAGAAGACCGATATGTACCATGGTCATTCATGGATATGATAACACTGGCTGGAAGACTGACCCCATTAGCAGATGGTGCTGACAGGTGGATAGAAAGGCTGGAGGAGATCACTGGAGGCATCAACCTGGCCGCTGGAGACATCAAGGCACTACTAATCAAAACAGCAGGACACTCAGCAGCCAGAGAGGTGTTTGATGAAGCTCAGCTTCCAGGGGTCATGACCTCACACCGGTATGATAAGATACCATTCAACAAAGTAAGACCCAAGGTATGGGCAGCCTTGAGAGACAAATACCCCACCTGCAGTGATCCATCCAAACTGAAAGCAGAACGCCTGAGGGACGATGAGAGCCCAGCCCAATTCCTGCACAGGTTCCAACAGAGATGGAAGACAGAGACTGGCAACGATGGGAAGGATCTGAAGACATTTGGCCCACTGTTCAGGTCCTACATCCAGGAGGCCATGCCCAAAGAAGTGCAAGCCAAATTGACGGATGTTGTGGGGCTCCATAAGATGGAC
>NW_015152382.1:28931-31068 GCF_000732505.1 Cyprinodon variegatus
ATTGATCGCAGACAAATATGAGTCACATGACCTGGGACCCATGGTCCAAGAAGCCATACAGGTCACTGAATGGATTGCTACAGCATGGGACTGCATTAGCATGTCACAAGATGGACTGTTTTTCAAAATCTCATGTACACAAGCTGATGAAGCAATAGCAGAACACGTCAAAGTTCCTGGGAAGAGACAGATGACAGTGGCTGCAGAACATGAATCATTATTAGATCAGGTTCCAGAACAGGTATGGTCCAAAAGCAAAACAGACGTAGGGTTAGTAAAATCAGCAGACCCCATCAAATTTACCATCAAATCAAACGTGAAATTACCCTTTCAAAAACAGTACCCCCTTAAACAAGAGGCAGTAGAAGGGATACAACCTATTATTACAGGATTAGAAATAGCAGGAGTCCTTAAACAAACGACAAGCCCCTGTAACACCCCAATTTTTCCTATCAGAAAGCCCAACAGTAATGACTACAGATTAGTGCATGACTTAAGATTGATTAATGCTATCGTAGCAGAAGAGATACCAGTAGTACCAGACCCACACACACTACTGAGTAACATACCCCCGGGTACAAAATGGTTTACCGTGATAGATCTGTGTTCAGCATTCTTCAGTGTACTGGTCCATCCAGATTCCCAGTATTTGTTTGCACAAAGTGAGTAAACAAAAATTGCAATTCTGCCAGCAAACAGTGGAGTATCTCGGCAGGCAACTCAGTGGGGACAAAAGGTGTATTGCACCGTCCCAACTGGAAGCCATAACTCAAATCCCCAAACCTCAGACTGTTGGTCACATGTTGTCTTTCCTTGGCATGGCAGGTTACAGCAGACCGTGGGTGTGTGATTATGCTATCAAAACGGCTCCACTGAGAGCACTAATTAAAGCTGCGGGTCAAGGACACCAGTCTGCTCAACTACAATGGACAGATGAAGCAGAAGGTGCGTTCCAGCTGCTGAAACAAGATCTCCAAACTGCTCCTGCTCTAGCCAATCCAGATTATGGCAAACCATTCCATCTCTATGTGGCTGAGGGACAAGGGTATGCGTGTGCAGTATTGATGCAGGACACCCCAACAGGTAAACAACCAATTTCTTATTACAGTACAAAATTAGATGGTGTCAAAGAAGGTTTGCCTCCCTGTTACCAGGGATTGGCAGCAGCAGCCTTCGCATGCAAAAAGGCCTCAGTTATTACTATGGGCCACCCTGTAATTTTGTATACATCACATCAATTACATGCACTGCTCACCAGCCCACGCTTTGTGATCACACAAGCTCGTCGAACAGGTTATGAAGTTCTGCTTTCAGGACCTGACTTAACAATACAACACTGTACCACGATTAATCCAGCCACAAGAATGGTATTGCCCACAGAAGGTGAGCCCCATGATTGTCTCAAGGAGACGGACACCTTCATGAAAGTAAGGGAGGACTTATACAATCATCCAATCCCATCTGATCTGACGCTGTTTTTAGACAGTTCCTGTATCAGAGGTGAGACTGGGAACAGAGCTCGATATGGAATAGTCCAACTCAACCTTGATGGGACCTTTACCAAAGTACAATCAATGAGCCTAGATCAACCTTGCTCTGCCCAGTTAGCAGAGATAAAAGCATTAATAGCTGCATGTAAATTGGCTACTGGGAAAAGAGTGACAATCTATACTGACAGTGCCTATCGGTACGGGGTTTGCCATATAAATGCTAGCATCTGGAAACAACGAGGGTTCGTTAGAACAGATGGCACCCCAGTAACACATGGGCAAGCAGTGGTGGACTTAATAAAAGCTATGCAACTGCCATCCGCATTGGCTATTGTAAAATGCGCAGCTCATCAGACAGCAAAGACACCCATTGCCATAGGGCACAACTTGGCGGATGAAGCGGCCAAAGAAGCCACAGGACCTGCAGTGCAGGGACCAATGGTTCATATAGCTGAATGTGAACCTATTGCAAACTTAGCTTCGTTGATAGAAGCCCAAAACAGAGTCTCTGAAGCGGAAAAACGTCTGTGGGTGCAAAGGGGGGCGGCACGACTATCACATCCCCATGATGGTTTGTGGAGGAGTTGTCGAGGGCATTTTGTTCTACCTTTGTCTCCGTTACCCACCACGATTAAAATAATGCATGG
>NW_015152382.1:31819-39344 GCF_000732505.1 Cyprinodon variegatus
GCCCTAGAGCGCTGACCACCTCAGTAAACGATGTAATGAGTACGTTCTCCCTCCCACCAGTAGTACAAAAACCGGCTAACCTGATTTTTCCGTTCTGTATAGCCCGTGGAAAAGAATTGGAAGAAGTGACTAAAAGGACCTCTGGCAAAATGTGGACAGCCGATAGACTGGTGACGTGTAGTAACAGAACATGGTTCCCACCGACTGAGGATGGAAATTCCACCCACCACATTAGGTTTTGTAAAACTAGTTTAAAAGCTACCATACGTTGTGAACAAGTAATACCAGATGGGGGTCATGTCATCTATGAGTTCCAACCTTCAAGCGTATCTCAATATCGAATACTGAACATGGCAAAGGGATCTGCCCCTTTGGGTGACATTTTTTGGATGTGTCACAATAAAACACAGATGTTAGCCACACTGCCCCCTCTGTGGGAAGGCATCTGTGCACCAGTAATGCTGACAGGACAACTAAAGTTAATAGTAACTAACCCCGAAGGCGTTAAAGAAACATCTAACGAAATAACCAACCACGCAAAGAGAAGTACTTCCGTCAAACATGAGTGGAAAGCATCGGATGAGGTATATATTACCTGGGATCAGATCCCATATGGAGTACCTGAAGAACAGATTGCTATCGGGAGTGATTGGATAGAAAGTGGAAGAGCGGCTGGTGCGGTACCAATTTGGGGAACTATTGTCAATGCACAGTACACAGCTCGAAATAGCAGATGGGTGAATCTCTTATGGTATAATCAACAAAGGTTTATCAATTTTACAATGAAGGGCATGGATCTGGTGAAGGAACAATTGCATGCCACTTCACTAAAGGTTCTGCAAAACAGGTTCGTACTAGAATCCCGTATGGCAGGGGATCAAGGGATATGTGATCATATAGGAGAAGATTGTTGTACATTGATTCCTATGCATACAGATGTAAATGGCAGCCTCACAGGAGTCTTACAGGAAATGAAACGCATGAGGGATGAGCATGTGCTACAATCTAATTGGAACACTCAGTTGAAGGGATTTTGGGACTGGTTTAACAAGCTTGGATGGGGAAGATATCTTAAGGCAATTGGGATGGCTCTAGGAGTAATAATATTAATCATATTGATAGTTATTTGTTGCATCTTACCCCTTATACGAGGACTAGTCTCGCGCCTCATTGTAAGTGTAACTGGACATTTCCCAGTAGTGCAGATACAATTGGACCAAGGCATATAGAACATACTCATGATCCCCACCCACCCCCATCAGGTACGTGCTCTTATTTACTAACATAATTGTACATATGTATATTAACTGGCTTAACAACGACTTATATACTTATCCACGTAGATGTAGCAATTTGCATGTTGAATGATCCATAGCTATAGGAGATAATATATCTTATGACGATGTCTAAATATGCCATACTATGTCCCCACAGGTAGATTATTGAACATGGCAGAGGCTTATTTTGCTGAATATGACGAAAACCAACTGTCTTATTTCCCATCCGATGAGGCATACCTAGCGTATAATGAAAGAAAAGAACAAGCTGCACTGGCGTCGTTAGGCCCATCATTAGGGGTTGCATGCCCATATGTTCCTCCCAGGTAGCCAGAAGGTCCTGAAGGGGAGCCAGGTGTCGCACCTTCGGAGTGGAACAGACCCCCAATGACACCCAGAAGGCAGCCAGATGATCAACCACCATCACCTACAGGGAAGCCACTGTCCAACCCGCAATCGCCTGGGGCCCTGCAGATCGAAACCAGCCCAAGCTACAACCTCACCGACCTCTCCAAACGGGTGGTGCATGAAGAAATCGTTGACTGGCCCCAGGAGATGCCAGGCACATCAGGCATGCGGCTGAAGCCCAACGAGACTAGGCCTCCCCCTCCGTGCGCATGGAAGTACAACCTCTTCGCGGGCATATCTTTCAGCAAGGAGGAATATCAGCACCTCGCAGGGTTTTTTGCTCACCCAATGCATACCTATCGCTCCGCTTTCGATCTGGCACCTGAGGTCAAATCCATGACCACAGCGGTGTATTCAAAGATGATGAAAGGTCTGAAGTATTACACCTCACGCCGACCCATAGAAGCTATTCGCCGCAGCACATACAAAGCCAAGGAAAAAGGGAAGATGCAGCGTTTGACCCGAGAAAATCAGGAGCTGAAAACTGAACTGGAGGAGGCACGAAACTCCATCATCGCCCTGCAAGGAAAGCTGCTGCAGTTGAGTGATCAGGGGCGCGTGGCTACTGCCACTACATTGCTGCAGCTGTCGGGGCCATGTTATTAATAGTCTCAACGCCATATTGGATATAACGGACAATGCTGATTATTGATGATTATGCATACCTATGTTAAAAATATTGATATAATTGTATACTTTACGTGACAGTACAAGTACTGTGCAGGAGAGTGCCACATGGTTACTCCTAGGTTGGATGTATTGAAGGTCCATTGACCATTAGATGATGTGCTTTTCCTGGCCTGGCCTAGGAATGATGAAGCTTTTCTTGGTTTATTTAAGGGTGCTTGACCACACCCATGCAAAGGGGAATGCGGTGACCTCGGGGCACAAGATGCTGCTTGAACATTGACATTTTCCTTTGCCGAAAAAACAAAGTTAGAAACTCTTTCTACAAAAAAAAGTAAGCAACGAGGGAAAGATCCTCATAAGTGAGCCAAGAGGGAGGATCCCTCTTTGACTAAGCTGTCCTTCATATACTCATGACCCCTTATATTGGTCACTATAACCATATGATGTAGGTTTGGTTTTACTTCTAGTTTGATGTGCATGATATATGAACAGTAGTTACTTTTGACATTTTACACTTATGATATTTTGAGTAGTCTCACGTAGTGTTGATCCTTCTAGGATCAAAGGGGGGAAAATGTAGTGAATTAGTGTGCACCAATGATTAAAATATATACATGTCTTTCACATTGATTAAAGGTTTCAAAAGTTTGGTATGCTGCAGAAAAGAGACAGAGGGTCTGGCATGCTGCTCTAAGTGCAACTTTAGATCAGAGCAAGACAGTGAGTCTAGCAAGTCACTCTAAAAGTGGCTTCAGCAATGAGGCTAAGTTAAGAGAGTACAGATGTCCTGCAAGAAGACAGCCGAGCCCAAATAAGGCCTGTGCATGAGACCTATGCTTGGAAGAGTAGGGACACAGGAGGTTTAAGTACCAAAGATTATGCCAACCAAGTTTAATGTGAAATGTTATAATCATGAATCACTGAATGAAAACTTTGCTCTGAAATAATAATGACGGAAATATGATGTGTTTTGATTTAATAACAACATATGTTATAAGAAATGTAATCATGACCTGTAATAAAGTGTTTTTTGATTAAATATATAAAAAATATGGTTTGAAAAGGACTTTCCTCCGGTAGAATAAAATTTATTAGACTTAACCGAAGAAAATGCATCTAAAATGATGAAAAGAAAGGAGGAGCTTGGGGGAGGAGCCCCCAACCGCCCGAAATGTATAAAAGAGAAGCTGTTTCATTGTATTGTCAGTTGTTCACCGGTGATCAGCTCAGTGTGGATGCTCTGTGTTCTGCAATAAAACACTCTGGACTTGGAAACTGTGACTCCTGCCTGTTTTTTTTTTTAGATTTTTGGCTGAAGATTTTTCTGCTTTTTGAGAACTTTGAATTTTTATAAAACTTAGTCCCAATTTTTAAGTCGTTAAGAAGAGAAAATACACGACACATTTAAGCATTTATTTTGAACACATAGACAGTTTATTAACACATTTCAACATGTAACATTTTAAGTCTGTTTTGCAACAAGATATGTGTAGGTTTTTACAGTTTTTACAGACAGCATCAGTGTTTTCTTTGATAGTTGCCTTGCAACTCTCGTTATTCCAGTCTTAGAGAACCCCATTGTTCTCAAAAGTCTTTCATTCCTCGGGTCCCACTTCCCCCTCGCTCCCAGGGGGAAGCCGAACACCTCCACATCCGTTGCTCCCGTTCTCCTCCCGATCGTTCTGGCGAATGGTCCGTACTTCTCCTCCTTGGTCCTTCTTCGATTCTCCAATGTGCCTTCGTCCGACTCATAGCAAATTGCTACATCAACCACCAGTGCAGTTTGGTTCTTTGTAAGAATCAAGTCTGGAACTCCTGTTCTCCCATCTGGGAGAGACACCCTCATTTCTTTCCAGACCGTCCAGCCCATTCTTATGCCTTCTCTTTCGAGAATTTTGCATAACACATTGTGATTATGCATTCTATTGTTTTTGAGCACATCGCATCTTCCAAGCAAGTGAATAATATTCTCACTTTCTCTTTTGCAAAGTCTGCATACAGTATGTGGTTTTTCTTTTAACCATCGACTTAGCTTGGTAGGCGTTTGCACCATGTTCGTGCGGAGTTTAAGGGCCCATATATACTCCTATTCAGTCATTGGGTCTTTATTGGTCAGCCATTTGTTGCTAATGGGGTCGTTTTCAAACACCCCAATTCCCCTCCCTTGGCATCTAAGAGCTTTCCATCTCAGCAGCTCCATCTTCCTCAATGCGCTGCTAGAGACTGTTTTTGGACTTGGATCTCCGTCCCACTCCGTCGTTTTTGTTGTGCTGCTCTCGCCCCTGTGCCTCCGCCACAGGTCTTTAATAATTCCTGGAGGAATTATCTCATTGGTTACCTCTACTGTTGTCACGTCATCTGACGCCTTTAGTCCCAGGATTCTCTTTAACTGGATCATTGGAATGCTTCTTTGTAATCTAGGAATGCCCAATCCTCCATCCCGTGTCCTCTTATATACCAGTCCATCTGCTGTGGATGGGTCCAGATGTAGCCATTCCTTGACTCGAGATCGGATCATGTTATCCGCCTTAGTCAGTGTGCAGTTTCTCACCATCGCTTTGTCCGCCTCATAGATTACCCTCGGAAGGGCGTATGTTTTTAATATCTGTACCTTCTGTGAGGGCTTCAAGGGAGCGTTGGAGATGCTACTCAGTATGTCTTCATCCTTACTAGTTAGATCTGGTGGTACAATACCTTTGCATGGGTTTATTTGGACCCCCAGGTATTTAAAACTCTCGCCTGGTCCGATTACTGGAAGTTCACCCCCCTGAATCTTCCATGGTTCACCACCATTCAATGTTAGCGATCTTTTGTCCCTATTGCTCCACATGAATCCCCCACATTTCTTTATGTTGATCCGCAGTCCGACATTCTGAAGATATTCTTCCATGATCTTCAGATTTCTTTGCATACTGCCCCAGGAGTCACTGATAATCACTAGGTCGTCAGCGTATGCCAACGATGTGATTTTGTTGCCTGTTACCATAAATCCTCTTCCACCTTTGTCCAGCCGTCTGATTAGTGGATCCATTGCCAAGTTGAATAACAGAGGTGATAAGGGATCACCTTGTTTTACCCCAGATTTCATTTCAATCCTCTTTGAGATCTTTCCTGCCGATCTTATTTGAGTGAATGCCCCGGTATATGTACTTCGAATGAATGTTCTCAAAGTTTCATCAACAATTCTTTTACTCAATACCTCTTCTATTAATCTGTGCGGCACTGAGTCAAATGCCCTTGCCAGATCCACGAATACCACTGCCAGTGGTGCGTTTCTTAACTTGCTGATCTTTAATATACCTTCCAATATCTTAAAATTGTTCCCACAACCCATGCCTTCCACGAAGCCTCTTTGCATATGATGAAGCTGGCATGCCATCGCCAGTCTCTTGGCCAGTATGTTAGAGAGGAGTCTGGTTATCACCGAACCCACCGTGATTGGGCGCCAGTTGCGTATGTCTTTCAACTTTTCCTTGTCCGTTGTTTTTGGCAATAGTGTAGTTCTATTACCCTTGAGGCAGGTCGCCAATCTCCCTCTATATAACATCGCGTTGAAGATGGTCATCAGTTTGGAGCCGTCCTTATCCCATAACTACAGTGCTCCGACCTGTACCTTGTCCGGGCCTGGGGCTGTATTTACCTTCATCTTGTTCCTTGCCTCTACGACTTCCGTTTTCGTTATAGGCATTATTAGGACACCATTTTCTGCTCTGGGTAATACCCCAAATTTTCCCAGAGTCTTAAAGCCTTCCGCTTCCCAAATTCCCTTGTATGTCGTCTCGACATCTTCGACTGGGATTTCACAACCGATCTCATCCATTTTATCCAGTATCAATGCCGCAGCTTTTGATTTGTCCTTCTTGTATAGATCTTGTATTTTCCTGTATCTGTGGACCTTGAGTCTATTCCTGGTACCAAGTCTATACATGGCCTTCTTCTGTCTTATCTGTGTTCCCTTTAATGTGCCATTCATTAGACGGATTGCCCTTTTCATGATCTTGTTTATTTCTTTGTTTGAAGAATGAAGGGGGTGAAGGCCCCATATATCATCTGTTTCACCCAAGGTCAGTTGGAACTTTTCCTTGAGAGATAGTAGTGCGTTTCCATCTGATAGACTTTCCACTGCTGCCGCCCTTGGAGGGCTCTCTTCCATTTCCGAAACCTCACTTGCAACACACAGATCTTCTGGCCCTTTCCTTGTCCCAAAGTATATTGCCGTATGCATCTTTCTTATGTGCTGAGAGAGCCCTCTTCTGGTCTTAAATGATGAGGAACAATGAGTGCAGGCCTCATTATAGGTTACAGAAGTGCTCTGAATTTGGTTTACGCATCGTGCGGCGTGTACAGAAGCCTGACCGAGCCTTCTTTTGCTGCTTGCACAGTTTCTGCAGATGTAAAATATGCCTTTGCATTTGTGTGCCCTTCTCAAGTGTATTGCAGCCTGTGATGCCGAGGTTAGGTGCTCATCACAGAACTTGCAATCTTCCGATTGCCATGGGATTCTCATGCCCACCGTTGCCGTCCTTGGCAGTATGTTGCCCCTCATACTATCACTCGTGTAGTTCATTGTGATCATGCCTGGTTTCTGTGGCTTGGCGCGTTGATCATACCCTCCGGCCTTCTTAGGATTAGTCCAGTGATGGGCCTACTCCCCACCCCATCCGCAGAGCCGATCCGCTCCTCCGTCTGCACTATTTTCCTTCTTGGCGTGCTTGCCGTCTCTCTTCCTCCCACTCTCTTACTGGCACGCACACTCGTCATGATCTGCTTTCCTGCGGAAGACAGGATAGGTTAGCAACCCCACCATAACTGGCCACACCTGCGAATGCCAACTCGGTTAGTCACATCATCCCCCTTTTAACCATAAGAGGACATACATAGACGCATCTTGGGTCAGACCACAGATCAGACAGCAGCTGCCAGAATGAATGAGGAAGCTCAGATCTCATTTTTATCATGTTCACAATGCTTGTGACCTTTCAGTTAGATTACATATATTTATTCAGAACCAAAACTATTTAAACTGAAGTCAAACTGGATGAGAAATATATATTTATTAAATATATATTTTTATAGACTATTTATTGCAATCCCTTTTATCATAAATCGGATCAAACTGGGTAGCTTCCCACTTCATGTGTAAATACATTTACAAATGCATCTTAGAATCAGAGATTACAAAATCATAGCAAAAAAAAAATATATATATA
>NW_015152382.1:39540-42206 GCF_000732505.1 Cyprinodon variegatus
GCTGATTCCGCGTGTTTGCACGGAACAAACACGCGGAATCAGCTTTATCTGATATATCTGATGAAACTGTTTTTATGACCCTATTTTTTCGAGAAAAAAGGCACTTTAAATGCCACCGAGAATCACATTTAATAACTTTTAATGCCAAGGCCTTATTTTTTTCAAAAATAATTAAATGGCTTTTAATGATTTTTAATGACCCACGGAAACACTGTGTAGCTTGGCTGTGAAGATTATTAAAAGCCCATGCACACAGAATAAAAGCAAAATACTCTTAAAATCATGTATGTGGTTTAATCCTGCCAAGACACTTTAAAACCTCTGCTAGAAACTTAGATTTAGTACTGAACTAATTATGCCGCATTGGCGCTCAAATCAGCGGTAGCTCAGCAAATAGAATGGCGCCGCAGTATTTGAAAATGGTATGGCGCACAGCAGTGCAGTTTGAAATCGCTCTGTATCAAAATATTCTTCAAAGTATATGAGCAGCACTATATAAAAAAAAAAATAGATTTAAAATCTCTCCCTAAAATTTGATACAATACAGGTATAACAGACAGAAGAAATGTGCTTGCAGATTCTTTTGTAGGACAGGCAACCTGCAGACTCCGCGCCAACGGACTATAAAACAATTAAGCCTCGCGAACTAGGAAGTCACCTCAATGACGTCATTACTTATTCAGGTCTTATTTTTCTACTTGAATTTAAACGGAATTTATGCCCAACTTGTGTTTTTTGCTGATTGAAAGAGCTGTTTCTAATTTGAGAACATTGTAAGGGACTTTTGTTTTAACTTGATGAAAAGTAATGACATACTGATCATTGTTCACTGACTGAATATTACGTAGGCTTAGAAAATATGCTTGATTCTGAAACCGCATATCCATCCGCAGTTAACAATTTGACCTTTTTCAAGAAACACAAGTTTAATTTTGAGAGTGCTACATCGGTTTAACAAATATAAAACCGATGTAAGACTCACAGATGTGGTCAATCAAAATGTATAAATATTGTCATCCTCCTTATTCAAATGTGCTTTGGAACTATTTTTTTCAGTGGATGTGTAAAGTACCTACTTCAATCCACCAACCTTTATTGGAAACAGTGCAGTGCAAAAGTAAACAAATAGGTTAAAAAGACTTGCAACCAGATTAAAAGATACATTTAATCATTAATAGAAATGTTAAGGTTTTTGTATTATTTTACTCATGGTGAAGACTTTGAAAATATTGCAGATATATGAAAAAAGATGCTCAAAATTTTACTTTTGTCTTTCTCACTTGATGAGTGTTGTTTGAATTTATTTTCTAAACATTTTGTAATATTTTTCAAGGCGGTCTGATCTGAACTATTTCTCCAAATAAGAATTAAATCCTGCTGTTAAAAAGCTGCAATAAACACTTTGGATTAAAAAAAGAGGTTAAAAGTCCACTTTTAACAACTTCATTTTGATTGAGCAGCAGAAGTTAACTTATACATGGTGCATATTTAAAAATAATGTCACAAAAATGTTAGAAGACCTCCAGACTGGACTGTTCTAGTGTAAAATAATAAAAAAGAAACATGCTAGAACAATACACTGGTTTAAAAAATAAAGCATCCAAGCCTTATTTTTAATGGCAATGTCTTTTTGAAAGCCTAGTGTCATGTCGGTGTTAATAAATGAGTCAGACACATAGATAATATATTGAGCATGTTTTAGGTTCAAATAGAATACACCTTGGTGACCTCCAAGACGTGGTCACCATCCAAGGAGAGGATGGATAAAAGGAATTTGTTTCCGACAATTAACAAATAATATTAAATAATTTCAGAAATACTTCAAACAAACAACCAAGTACTACATTAAAAAAACAAGTAATTCTTACTACAAATATAACATTTTTTAATCACATTTTAAGATATCTCTGAGCTAGAATCTCTTATTAAACAATGTCCAGGCACGATGACTGGCAGTCAACCATTTGCACAAATTGTTTCTGGTCACTTAGATAACTTTTCATCCTATGCAGGACTACTCCCCGGGTGTCAGAGTGCTCCAATTTCTTAATTAATATTTTATCATTTACTGGGTAAAAAGCTTTAAATATACTAACTGAAGATTTCTTATTATCTAAGATTTTAATTGTAATATTAAAATTGAATAATAATTGTTATAATAATAATAATAAGCCCATGCTTATGTCGTGTGGGTTCAATGTGGTTAGCCCACATTGGCTTCTAATGTTGGGCCCATAATACTGAAACTACATGGGTCCACATAGGGTTGCCCCTTTCTGTCCCATTCCCAGTTAGCCCACATTATTGCTTAATAGGGCCCATACATTTAGCCCAAATGTGCCAGCCCTTATTGGTCCCATTTTAGGTTAACCATATGGGTCTCATGCAGTTAGCCCTCTTAAAACCCATGCCTACCCATTACCCATGTAGCCCATAATAAACCCATATGGGACCCACCCATGCATGCTGGCTGGGAATCATGAAAGTTATGCAAGAAGTCATTTAATTATCAGCGGTCACAGAATCCAAGCATAGAACATCAAACATAGAAGCCAAGATAGAAGCCAATAAAATGATCAGAGCTTTAATTATTTACGGTCACAGAATCCAATCACAGAATCAAAGTGCAGAAAGAAGAGAAGAGAGAAAGAAGCTGATGGAAATGA
>NW_015152382.1:42495-45077 GCF_000732505.1 Cyprinodon variegatus
TCTCTCTCTCTCTCTCTCTCTCTCTCTCTCTCTCTTGTTAGGACAGGCAAAAAAGGCAGTGTACATAAGTAGAAAGAGAAAGGTGGTGGAAGATTTGAATATTGACTTGGTTTCTTTGTTTATTAACTTGGTGAAGTCTAGGCTAATTCTTGAATTTAATTTTTACAGATCAGTTTCAGATTTAGATACTTTCTGTCACATCTGGAGCTATGGGAAAGTAATTTGTAGTGTGGTAGGAGGAGAACTAATTTTTGGAAAAGTGTTAATGTAATATATTCTTTGGTGTTTGTTTCTTGTTGTTGTTGTTTTTTTTCTGTTACATAGTTTGTGATACTATGTCGATTATTTATTGATAATAAATGAGTTGTTCAAATCTCTCTCTCTCTCTCTCTCTCTCTCTCTCTGGTTTGGGTTAACACTCAGACACATTCTCACATTCATGTTCACCCACTCATACACTGTACACACTAAACATTCTTACATACTCACATCTCATCCCTGTTTTATTTATTTAAAAGTTACTTATAGGTTAAGATAAACTATAGATTGGCCTAAACCGTTTTGTGTCCACTCCTTCTTCCCATGGGCACTGAGCCGGCCTGTGACATAAAAACCTGGACAAAGAAATTTAATAAATCTTTCTTAAACAATAACAATAGCTTATAGTACTTAAAACTGATAATATTTATATATATACACACATTAATATTTGTCATATTTTTGGAGTTGGGGGCAAAAAAAAAAAAAAAATTTTATCTTATTTCCAGAGTCCATATGATGCTGATTTTCTCAGATATGCAAGCTTGTTTCCCTATGAGTTACATACTTGCTTTAATTGGACAGTTCGGAGCGGAACAGAATCTTTTCCCAGACTGCACTTTTTTGATTGCAGACACCTAGAAAATGAAGCATACTTATAGTTAAGTTGTGATTTAGTAACTAAAATATTCTCCAAAAAACATTTTTTTTCTTTTAGAATTGTCTCTATTTGTAGGATTCCATCAGCAGCTGCTCACAAAAGAAGAAAGGATTGTACTGGTTGTAAAAAGGTCTTGTCAACTGAAACATATCTTTGCAAAGTGCAATAGCTGCACTGTGTGCATGAGTTCTGACTGGTGCATAATGAATGTGAATGTAGTATTCACACCCTGGAAGTAAGAATTGAATATCATTTGGAAAAAAGAAATTGCAAAAAAATGTAATTGAAAAACTCAATCTGAAAAACAGCCTTTGATAGAAAAATCTGTATGAAAATATAAAACCAGTTTGGAAAAATATTCCATTTAAACAAATGGAAGGAAATTGAGAAAAATTAAAATATTCTCTGCTTGCAACAATAATGACACAAAATTCACCTAATATGATGATTCTGCTCACTGTAGATGTTTTAAAGCAAGAAAATATTTTATTCTTGAATCTTCATTTAGTTTGAGACCCTACCTCCACTACTTCTCCCTGAACTGTCATTAGACCCTGCCTCTCTCCACAATCCCTCAGCAGTGTCACAGGGGATGGGGGGACCAGCAGAGCCTGTGCCTGGACCGTCAGTTTATCAGAGACACTGATGGTGGGACCTCTGAAAAACCTTGTCTTTGGAGTGATTAGAATAGTGTCGGGGTGCACTTCCCTGAAGGCTGTGGTCCTGAAGGACATAAGCAAACATATCAGCAAACATCTCAAACAGAGTAATTTTAGCCAGAGTTTGGCCATCAGACTGCTATTATAATAATAGCAGTCTGATTTTTTTATGACAGCAGGTGGTGCCGTTTCCCCCTGGAATTCCCCACTAATTACCCTCTTAGCCTCCTGTTTCAGGACCACTTTCATGTGTGGGGGGGTGGGGTGGGGGGGGTAGAAGTAAGACAGAAGAAAAGCAATTATTACACATTCTGTTATTTGTTGCTCACTAGTTGCTCTTTGATAATGAGTATTATGACGCAAAAATGATTGTTGTTGATTAACAAAATAATATATATATAAACATATATACTCAGAAAGCTATATTTTGCCCTGGGTGAGGACACTTAACTCCTGGCTGCTCTGCCTTCGATTAAACCTACAATCAGAAATGGTCGTCATTATGTTTAGCTGCAACATATTTGTTTCAGATTTTAGTGTGAAACCTATTGTATTTACCACTGGATAAGGGTCCTCTGGTTCAGGAGGAATTGCTGCAGACAGGTGGCCTCCATCAGGGAGTGGCAGTTCAGTACCAGTTCTCTGATGTGGGGGTAGTGGCTCAGCACTTTGGTCCACAGAAGAAGCCAGACAAACTGTGCAGCGAGCACAGGTTGATGCACATGTCCTCCACTAAGCAGCTGGTGCTGGACCACTGGGATAGACCCCTGAATGACCCATCAGGCACCTCTTCACACTGTCCACACCTGGGGTCACTCCAGTGTTCCTGGGGGCCTTGAAGGGACCATGGGCCAGTTTGGTTATGTGTCTGGGCTGATACTGGATCCTCCTCTTGTCCCCATCAGGAAGAGCAGACCACAAACACATGACCTCTGTGACCTGCTTCTGATCCAGGTACAGAGCCTGAGGGAGGGACATCAGGTACCCAGCCAAATCCTGCACCT
>NW_015152382.1:47377-49712 GCF_000732505.1 Cyprinodon variegatus
TGTGCTGGAGGGCTCCAGCCCAGGAGACCCACAGCACACTCTGCTGGAGAAAGGTGGTGAATCTCCAGATCCCAACAGTACCCCCCTCTCAACAACCGCCTCTTGGCGGTCCCGAGGATGTGGACGGGAGGGATTTCTCATAATCCTCGATCAGGGACGGATCGAGGATAAATGAGCCAGGAACCCAGGTGCGGTCCTCCGGACCGTAGCCCTCCCAGTCGACGAGGGACTGCCAGCCGCGACCTCGCCGACGGGAGTCCACGATCCGGCGAACTGTGAATGCTGGATGACCATCGATGTCCAGGGCGGGTGGAGGGGAGTCGGAAGGTGGGCACAAAGAGCTTGTGACAACAGGTTTGATCTGAGAAACATGAAAAGTTGGGAGGATGCGTAGAGACGGTGGCAGGTGCAGGCGGACAGCAGAGGGATTAATAATTTGAGCAATCTTGTAAGGACCAATGAATCGAGGTGAGAGCTTTTTTGACATGGCCTTGAGAGGAATGTCACGTGTCGACAACCATACCTCTTGCCCAGGGGTATAGTCAGGAGCAGGACGCCGTTTGGAGTCAGCGAATCTTTTAGCTGAGGCAGATGAGCGGTTGAGGGTGGTGATGGTGTCTTTCAAAATGCGCTGACAGCGGCGGATGTGGTGGTGGACTGATCGAACCGTTATCTCTCTCTCGTCTGCAGGGAAGAATGGGGGCTGATAACCTATAGAGACTTGGAAAGGGGATAAACCGGTAGAAGCAGATTGCTGAGAATTATGTGCGTACTCGATCCATGTCAGGAACTGACTCCAGTCAGTCGGATTGTTTGATGTTAGGCAGCAGAGAGTGGATTCGAGTTGTTGGTTCATCCTCTCCGTCTGCCCATTTGTCTGAGGGTGGTAACCAGAGGTGAGAGAGGACTTGCAATTTAGAGCTGAACAGAAGGCTTTCCAGACCTGTGAGATGAACTGGGGACCACGATCTGAGAGGATCTCTTGAGGTATTCCATGGAGACGGAAAACATGCTTCACGAGAAGTTGGGCAGTCTGGAATGCAGTGGGTAGTTTCCTGCGGGGGATTAAATGACAGGCCTTGGAAAAACGGTCAACAATGGTTAGGATAGTGGACATACCTCTGGAAATCGGGAGACCGGTAACGAAATCAATAGCTATATGGGACCATGGACGGGTTGGAACAGGCAGGGGATGCAGCAGCCCAGAAGGTGGTTGTTGAGAGGTCTTGTTTCTGGCGCAGATGGGACAAGCCAGAACATATTCCTTTACGTCTTTATGAAGGGACGGCCACCAAAAGTGTCTTGTGATGAGAGCAATGGTTCTGCTCACTCCAGGATGGGCAGAGAATTTTGCTGCGTGCATCCACTGGATGAGGCGGGATCTGACGGAAGATGGAACATAAGTTTTGTTTGGAGGACCGTTACCTGGGTCAGGTTCAGAGGCCAGATCTTTTAGCAGACTGGAGATAAGCCAGGTTTTTGTGGTCTGTCCAAACCAATACTGGATGCTCGGCACCCTCGAGCCAATGTCTCCATTCTTCCAGTGTGAGNCAGAGTAAAAGTTTAACAGAGTTTATTGAAGGTTTTCACACAAAGAACATGAACTGGCTCAGGCACTGGTCCGGGACTGGATTCACTGATGTCTGCAGAGACGGATAGTTTGATTAGCCAGGCAGTCAGATGGTTTGTTGAATTTAGATGATTCAGAATATACCTTGAAGAGGTCCAGACAGATCTTTGAGAGAGAGGGAACCGGTTGGGTCCAGAGACTGTTGGTTCAGCAGAGTGCTCAGCAGCAGCAGCGGCTAGCTTCTGACTTGAGAGTGGCAGACCTTGGTTTGAGATTCCAGCTCTTCCTTGAGAGCAGAAGGACGAATCCAGATTGAGATCTTCAGGTTTGGCTCCCTTAGGCAGGCAGGCAGGTTTACAGGCAATGCTCATCCAGAGCTTTGGACTTAGACGGGTTTCCTGTGAGAAAGAAGACAGAGGCAGGTTAGAATCAGGTTTCTCTCTAGAGACAACTAAGATTCTATCAGAATAACAGAGGCTCAGGTTCGCCAACCAAACTTGGTCAACACTGCGGCGTTGAAGGAAGGTCTGGCTGCTGCTTATGTAGGAAGGTCTCCTGATGGGCTGATGAGCGTCAGGTGTGTTGGAGGGCTCCAGCCCAGGAGACCCACAGCGCACTCTGCTGGAGAAAGGTGGTGAATCTCCAGATCCCAACAGAAACCTCTTTGATATGGGATTTAAATGATAGGTCCTGATCAAAAATAACACCAAGATTGTTTACTTTATTATCTGAAATCAGTTTAATCCCATCCAAATGAAGTGACTG